>NW_025728327.1:0-58932 GCF_021461385.2 Schistocerca piceifrons | reverse complement strand
TTTTGAATTTAATTCCGATGAAATTTCTGTGTTTCATCGTCAATAAGACGGTCCAAGGGATACAGTAAACCTGAAGTGAAGCATCGGAATCTAAAACTGGACTCACAGGAGGGGTTCAAATCATAGAAAGTGAGAGTGTCAGTCCTCTTTTACTTAAGTCGGCATTGTGCTTTTTGAATTTAATTCCGATGCAATTTCTGTGTTTCATCGTCAATAAGAAGGTCCAAGGGATACAGTAAACCTTAAGGGAAGCGTCGGAATCTAAAACTGGACTCACAGGAGAGGTTCAAATCATAGAAAGTGAGAGTGTTAGTCCTCTTGTATATAAGTCGGGTATTGTGCCATTTGTATTAAATTCGGTTGCAATTTCTGTGTTTCATCGTCAATAAGAAGGTCCAAGGGATACAGTAGACCTGAAGTGATGCATCGGAATCTAAAACTGGACTCACAGGAGAGATTG
Source organism: Schistocerca piceifrons (assembly GCF_021461385.2). Classification (NCBI taxonomy): domain Eukaryota; kingdom Metazoa; phylum Arthropoda; class Insecta; order Orthoptera; family Acrididae; genus Schistocerca; species Schistocerca piceifrons. The sequence goes on along the minus strand of NW_025728327.1, from coordinate 58,472 downwards.
AAATCATAGAAAGTTAGAGTGTTACTCCTCTTGTACTTAAGTCGGTATTGTGGCTTTTCTGTTAAATTCGGATGCAATTTCTGTTTTTCATCGTCAATAAAAAGGTCCAAGGGATACAGTAAACCTTAAGGGAAGCGTCGGAATCTAAAACTGGACTCACAGGAGGGGTTCAAATCATAGAATGTGAGAGTGTCAGTCCTCTTTTACTTAAGTCGGCACTGTGCTTTTTGAATTTAATTCCGATGCTATTTCTGTGTTTCATCGTCAATAAGAAGGTCCAAGGGATACAGTAAACCTGAAGTGAAGCATCGGAATCTAAAACTGGACTCACAGGAGAAGTTAAAATTATAGAAAGTTAGAGTGTCAGTGCTCTTGTACTTAAGTCGGCATTGTGCCTTTATATTAAATTCGGATGCAATTTCTGTGTTTCACCGTCAATAAGAAAGTCCAAGGGATACAGTAAACCTGATGTGAAGCATCGGAATCTTAAACTGGACTCATAGGAGAGATTCAAATCATAGAAAGTTGCTCCTCTTGTACTTAAGTCGGTATTGTGCCTCTTGTATTAAATTCGGATGCAATTTCTGTGTTTCATCGTCAATAAGAAGGTCCAAGGGATACAGTAAACCTGAAGTGAAGCATCGGAATCTAATACTGGACGCACAGGAGAGGTTCAAATCATACAAAGTTAGAGTGTCAGTCCTCTTGTACTTAAGTCGGCATTGTGCCTTTTGAATTTAATTCCGATGCAATTTCTGTGTTTTATCGTTAATAATAACGTCCAAGGGATACATTGAACCTGAAGTGAAGCAACGGAATCTAAAACTGCACTCACAGGAGAGGTTCAAATCATAGATAGTGAGAGTGTCAGTCCTCTTTTACCTAAGTCGGCATTGTGCCTTTTGTATTAAATTCGGATGAAATTTCTGTGTGTAATCGTCAATAAGAAGGTCCAAGGGATACAGTAAACCTGAAGTGAAGCATCGGAATCTAAAACTGGACTCACAGGAGGGATTCAAATCATAGCTAGTGAGAGTGTCAGTCCTCTTGTACTTAAGTCGGCATTGTGCCTTTTATATTAAATTCCGCTACAATTTCTGTGTCTTATCGTCAATAAGAAGGACCAATGGATACAGTAAACCTGAAGGGAAGCATCGGAATCTAAAACTGGACTCACAGGAGAGGTTCAAATCATAGATTGTTAGAGTGTCAGTCCTCTTTTACTTAAGTCGGCATTGTGCCCTTTGTATTAAATTCGGAAGCAATTTCTGTGTTTCATCGTCAATAAGAAGGTCCAAGGGATACAGTAAACCTGAAGTGAAGCATCGGAATCTTAAACTGGACTCATAGGAGAGATTCAAATCATAGAAAGTTAGAGTGTTATTCCTCTTGTACTTAAGTCGGTATTGTGCCTTTTGTATTAAATTCGGATGCAATTTCTGTGTTTCATCGTCAATAAGAGGGTCCAAGGGATACAGTAAACCTGAAGTGAAGCATCGGAATCTAATACTGGACGCACAGGAGAGGTTCAAATCATACTAAGTTAGAGTGTCAGTCCTCTTTTACTTAAGTCGGCATTGTGCCTTTTGTATTAAATTCCGATGCAATTTCTGTGTTTCATCGTCAATTACAAGGTGCAAGGTATACAGTAAACCTGAAGTGAAGCATCGGAATCTAAAACTGGACTCACATCAGAGGTTCAAATCATAGAAAGTGAGAGTGTCAGTCATCTTCTACTTAAGTCGGCATTGTGCTATTTGTATTAAATTCGGATACAATTTCTGTGTTTCATCGTCAATAAGAAGGTCCAAGGGATACAGTTAACCTGAAGTGAAGCATCGGAACCTAAAACTGGACTCACAGGAGAGGTGCATATCATAGAAAGTTAGAATGTCAGTCCACTTGTCCTTAAGTCGGCATTGTGCATTTTGTTCCAAATTCGGATGCAATTTCTGTGTTTCATCGTCGATAAGAAGGTCCAAGGGATACATTATACCTGAAGTGAAGCATCGGAATCTAAAACTGGACTCACAGGAAAGATTCAAATCATACATTGTTAGAGTGTCAGTCCTCTTGTACGTAAGGCAGTATTGTGCCTCTTGTATTAAATTCCGATGCAATTTCTGTGTTTCACCGTCAATAAGAAGGTGCAAGCTACACAGTAAACCTGAAGTGAAGCTTCGGAATCTAAAAGTGGACCTCACAGGAGAGGTTCAAATCATAGAAGCTTAGAGTGTCAGTCCTCTTGTACTTAAGTCGGCATTGTGCCATTTGTATTAAATTCGGATACAATTTCTGTGTTTCATCGTCAATAAGAAGGTCCAAGGGATACAGTAAATCTGAAGTGAAACATCGGAATCTAAATCTGGACTCACAGTAGAGGTTCAAATCATAGAATGTTAAAGTGTCACTCCTCTTGTACTTGAGTCGGTATTGTGCTTTTTGTATTAAATTCGGATGCAATTTCTGTGTTTCACCGTCAATAAGAAAGTCCAAGGGATACAGTAAACCTGAAGTGAAGCATCAGAATCTAAAACTGGACTCACAGGACAGGTTCAAATCATAGAGAGTTTGAGTGTCACTCCTCTTGTACTTAAGTCGGTATTGTGCGTTTTGTATTAAATTCGGATGCAATATCTGTGTTTCATCGTCAATAAGAAGGTGCAATGTATACAGTAGACCTGAAGTGAAGCATCGGAATCTAAAACTGGACTCACAGGAGACGTTCAAATCATAGAAAGTTAGAGTGTCATTCCTCTTGTACTTAAGTCGCATTGTGCCTTTTGAATTTAATTCCGATGCAATTTCTTTGTTTCATCGTCAATAAGAAGGTGCAAGGTATACAGTAAACCTGAGTGAAGCATCGGAATCTGTAACTGGAGTCACAGGAGAGGTTCGAAACATGGAAAGTGAGAGTGTCAGTCCTCTTTACTTAAGTCGGCATTGTGCTTTTTGAATTTAATTCCGATGAAATTTCTGTGTTTCATCGTCAATAAGAAGGTCCAAGGGATACAGTAAACCTGAAGTGAAGCATCGGAATCTAAAACTGGTCTCACAGGAGGGGTTCAAATCATAGAAAGTGAGAGTGTCAGTCCTCATTTACTTAAGTCGGCATTGTGCTTTTTGAATTTAATTCCGATGCAATTTCTGTGTTTCATCGTCAATAAGAAGGTCCAAGGGATACAGTAAACCTTAAGGGAAGCGTAGGAATCTAAAACTGGACTCACAGGAGAGGTTCAAATCATAGAAAGTGAGAGTGTTAGTCCTCTTGTACTTAAGTCGGCATTGTGCCATTTGTATTTAATTCGGTTGTAATTTCTGTGTGTTCATCGTCAATAAGAAAGTCCAAGGGATACAGTAAACCTGAAGTGATGCATCGGAATCTAAAACTGGACTCACAGGAGAGATTGAAATCATAGAAAGTTAGAGTGTTACTCCTCTTGTACTTAAGCCGGAATTGTGCCTTTTGTATTAAATTCGGATGCAATTTCTGTGTTTCATCGTCAATAAGAAGATCCAAGGGATACAGTAAACCTTAAGGGAAGCGTCGGAATCTAAAACTGGACTCACAGGACGGGTTCAAATCATAGAAAGTGAGAGTGTCAGTCCTCTTTTACTTAAGTCGGCACTGTGCTTTTTGAATTTAATTCCGATGCAATTTCTGTGTTTCATCGTCAATAAGAAGGTCCAAGGGATACAGTAAACCTGAAGTGAAGCATCGGAATCTAAAACTGGACTCACAGGAGAAGTTCAAATCATAGAAAGTTAGAGTGTCAGTCCTCTTGTACTTAAGTCGGCATTGTGCCTTTATATTAAATTCGGATGCAATTTCTGTGTTTCACCGTCAATATGAAAGTCCAAGGGATACAGTAAACCTGAAGTGAAGCATCGGAATCTAAAACTGGACTCACATCAGAGGTTCAAATCATAGAAAGTGAGAGTGTCAGTCCTCTTCTACTTAAGTCGGCATTGTGCCATTTGTATTATATTCGGATACAATTTCTGTGTTTCATCGTCAATAAGAAGCTCCAAGGGATGCAGTTAACCTGAAGTGAAGCATCGAAACCTAAAACTGGACTCACAGGAGAGGTTCATATCATAGAAAGTTAGAATGTCAGTCCACTTGTCCTTAAGTCGGCATTGTGCATTTTGTTCTAAATTCGGATGCAATTTCTGTGTTTTCATCGTCAATAGGAAGGTCCAAGGGATACAGTAAATCTGAAGTGAAACATCGGAATCTAAATCTGGACTCACAGTAGAGGTTCAAATCATAGAAAGTTAAAGTGTCATTCCTCTTGTATTTGAGTCGGTATTCTGCCTTTTGTATTGAATTCGGATGCAATTTCTTTGTTTCATCGTCAATAACAAGGTCCAAGGGATATAGTAAACCTGAAGTGAAGCATCGGAATCTAAAACTGGACTCACAGGAGAAGCTCAAATCATAGAAAGTTAGAGTGTCAGTCCTCTTGTACTTAAGTCGTCATTTTGCCTTTTGTATTAAATTCGGATGCAATTTCTGTGTTTCACCGTCAATAAGAAAGTCCAAGGGATACAGTAACCTTAAAGTGAAGCATCAGAATCTAAAACTGGACTCACAGGACAGGTTCAAATCATAGAGAGTTAGAGTGTTACTCCTCTTGTACTTAAGTCGGTATTGTGCGTTTTGTATTAAATTCGGATGCAATATCTGTGTTTCATCGTCAATAAGAAGGTGCAATGTATAGAGTAGACCTGAAGTAAAGCATCGGAATCTAAAACTGGACTCACAGGAGACGTTCAAATCATAGAAAGTTAGAGTGTCATTCCTCTTGTACTTAAGTCGCATTGTGCCTTTTGAATTTAATTCCGATGCAATTACTTTGTTTCATCGTCAATAAGAAGGTGCAAGGTATACAGTAAACTTGAAGTGAAGCATCGGAATCTAAAACTGGACTCACAGGAGAGGTTCGAAACATGGAAAGTGAGAGTGTAAATCCTCTTTACTTAAGTCGGCATTGTGCATTTTGAATTTAATTCCGATGAAATTTCTGTGTTTCATCGTCAATAAGACGGTCCAAGGGATACAGTAAACCTGAAGTGAAGCATCGGAATCTAAAACTGGACTCACAGGAGGGGTTCAAATCATAGAAAGTGAGAGTGTCAGTCCTCTTTTACTTAAGTCGGCATTGTGCTTTTTGAATTTAATTCCGATGCAATTTCTGTGTTTCATCGTCAATAAGAAGGTCCAAGGGATACAGTAAACCTTAAGGGAAGCGTCGGAATCTAAAACTGGACTCACAGGAGAGGTTCAAATCATAGAAAGTGAGAGTGTTAGTCCTCTTGTATATAAGTCGGTATTGTGCCATTTGTATTAAATTCGGTTGCAATTTCTGTGTTTCATCGTCAATAAGAAGGTCCAAGGGATACAGTAGACCTGAAGTGATGCATCGGAATCTAAAACTGGACTCACAGGAGAGATTGAAATCATAGAAAGTTAGAGTGTTACTCCTCTTGTACTTAAGTCGGTATTGTGCCTTTTCTGTTAAATTCGGATGCAATTTCTGTTTTTCATCGTCAATAAAAAGGTCCAAGGGATACAGTAAACCTTAAGGGAAGCGTCGGAATCTAAAACTGGACTCACAGGAGGGGTTCAAATCATAGAAAGTGAGAGTGTCAGTCCTCTTTTACTTAAGTCGGCACTGTGCTTTTTGAATTTAATTCCGATGCAATTTCTGTGTTTCATCGTCAATAAGAAGGTCCAAGGGATACAGTAAACCTGAAGTGAAGCATCGGAATCTAAAACTGGACTCACAGGAGAAGTTAAAATTATAGAAAGTTAGAGTGTCAGTGCTCTTGTACTTAAGTCGGCATTGTGCCTTTATATTAAATTCGGATGCAATTTCTGTGTTTCACCGTCAATAAGAAAGTCCAAGGGATACAGTAAACCTGATGTGAAGCATCGGAATCTTAAACTGGACTCATAGGAGAGATTCAAATCATAGAAAGTTGCTCCGCTTGTACTTAAGTCGGTATTGTGCCTCTTGTATTAAATTCGGATGCAATTTCTGTGTTTCATCGTCAATAAGAAGGTCCAAGGATACAGTAAACCTGAAGTGAAGCATCGGAATCTAATACTGGACGCACAGGAGAGGTTCAAATCATACAAAGTTAGAGTGTCAGTCCTCTTGTACTTAAGTCGGCATTGTGCCTTTTGAATTTAATTCCGATGCAATTTCTGTGTTTTATCGTTAATAATAACGTCCAAGGGATACATTGAACCTGAAGTGAAGCAACGGAATCTAAAACTGCACTCACAGGAGAGGTTCAAATCATAGATAGTGAGAGTGTCAGTCCTCTTTTACTTAAGTCGGCATTGTGCCTTTTGTATTAAATTCGGATGAAATTTCTGTGTGTAATCGTCAATAAGAAGGTCCAAGGGATACAGTAAACCTGAAGTGAAGCATCGGAATCTAAAACTGGACTCACAGGAGGGATTCAAATCATAGCTAGTGAGAGTGTCAGTCCTCTTGTACTTAAGTCGGCATTGTGCCTTTTATATTAAATTCCGCTACAATTTCTGTGTCTTATCGTCAATAAGAAGGACCAATGGATACAGTAAACCTGAAGGGAAGCATCGGAATCTAAAACTGGACTCACAGGAGAGGTTCAAATCATAGATTGTTAGAGTGTCAGTCCTCTTTTACTTAAGTCGGCATTGTGCCCTTTGTATTAAATTCGGAAGCAATTTCTGTGTTTCATCGTCAATAAGAAGGTCCAAGGGATACAGTAAACCTGAAGTGAAGCATTGGAATCTAAAACTAGACTCACAGGAGAGGTTCAAATCATAGAAAGTGGGAGTGTCAGTCTTCTTGTACTTAAGTCGGCATTGTGCCTTTTGAATTTAATTCCGATGCAATTTCTTTGTTTCATCGCCAATAAGAAGGTGCAAGGTATACAATAAACCTGAAGTGAGAGCATCGGGAATCTAAAACTGGACTCACTGGAGAGTTTCGAATCATGGAAAGTGAGAGTGTCAGTCCTCTTGTACTTAAGTCGCCATTGTGCCTTTTGTATTAAATTTGGATAGAATTTCTGTGTTTCATCGTCAATAAGAAGATCCACAGGATACAGTAAACCTGAAGTAAAACATCGGAATCTAAATCTGGACTCACAGGAGAGGTTCAAATCATAGAAAGTTAGAGTGTCATCCCTCTTGTACTTAAGTCGGCATTGTGCCTTATATATTAAATTCGGATGCAAACTCTGTGTTTCATCGTCAATAAGAAGGTCCAAGGGATACAGTATACCTGAAGTGAAGCATCGGAATCTAAAACTGGACTCACAGGAGTGGCTCAAATCATAGACAGTGAGAGTGTCAGTCCTCTTTTACTTAAGTCGGAATTGTGCTTTTCGAATTTAATTTCGATGCAATTTCTGTGATTCATCGTCAATAAGAATGTCCAAGGGATACAGTAAACCTGAAGTGAAGCACCGGTATCTAAAACTGGACTCACAGGAGAGGTTCAAATCATAGAGAGTGAGAGTGTCAGTCGTCTTGTACTTAAGTCGGCATTGCGCCATTTGTATTAAATTCGGATGCAATTTCTGTGTTACATCGTCAATAAGAAGGTGAAAGGGATACAGTAAACATGAAGTGAAGCATCGGAAACTTAAACTGGACTCATAGGAGAGATTCAAATCATAGAAAGTTAGTGTGTTACTCCTCTTGTACTTAAGTCGGTATTGTGCCTTTTGTATTAAATTCGGATGCAATTTCTGTGTTTCATCGTCAATAAGAAGGTAAAAGAGATACAGTAAACCTTAAGGGAAGCATCGGAATATAAAAGTGGAATCACAGGAGAGGTTCAAATCATAGAATGTTAGAGCGTCAGTCCTCTTTTACTTAAGTCGGCATTGTGCCTTTTGTATTAAATTCGGATGCAATTTCTGTGTTTAATCGTCAATAAGAAGGACCAAGGGATACAGTAAACCTAAAGTGAAGCATCGGAATATAAAACTGGACTCACAGGAGAGGTTCGAATCACAGAAAGTTAGAGTGTCAGTCCTCTTGTACGTAAGGCAGTATTGTGCCTCTTGTATTAAATTCCGATGCAATTTCTGTGTTTCACCGTCAATAAGAAGGTGCAAGGTACACAGTAAACCTGAAGTGAAGCTTCGGAATCTAAAAGTGGACTCACAGGAGAGGTTCAAATCATAGAAGCTGAGAGTGTTAGTCCTCTTGTACTTAAGTCGGCATTGTGCCTTTTGAATTTAATTCCGATGCTATTTCTGTGTTTTATCGTCAATAAGAACGTCCAAGGGATACAGTAAACCTGAAGTGAAGCAACGGAATCTAAAACTGGACTCACAGGAGAGGTTCAAATCATAGAAAGTGAGAGTGTCAGTCCTCTTTTACTTACGTCGGAATTGTGCATTTTTAATTTAATTCCGATGCAATTTCTGTGTGTCATCGTCAATAAGAAGGTCCAAGGGATACAGTAAACCTGAAGTGAAGCATCGGAATCTTAAACTGGACTCATAGGAGAGATTAAAATCATAGAAAGTTAGAGTGTTACTCCTCTTGTACTTAAGTCGGTATTGTGCCTTTTGTATTAAATTCGGATGCAATTTCTGAGTTTCATCGTCAATAAGAAGGTCCAAGGGATACAGTAAACCTGAAGTGAAGCATCGGAATCTAATACTGAACGCACAGGAGAGGTTCAAATCATACTAAGTTAGAGTGTCAGTCCTCTTTTACTTAAGTCGGCATTGTGCCTTTTGTATTAAATTCCGATGCAATTTCTGTGTATCATCGTCAATTAGAAGGTGCAAGGTATACAGTAAACCTGAAGTGAAGCATCGGAATCTAAAACTGGACTCACATCAGAAGTTCAAATCATAGAAAGTGAGAGTGTCAGTCCTCTTCTACTTAAGTCGGCATTGTGCCATTTGTATTAAATTCGGATACAATTTCTGTGTTTCATCGTCAATAAGAAGGTCCAAGGAATACAGTTAACCTGAAGTGAAGCATCGGAACCTAAAACTGGACTCACAGGAGAGGTGCATATCATAGAAAGTTAGAATGTCAGTCCACTTGTCCTTAAGTCGGCATTGTGCATTTTGTTCTAAATTCGGATGCAATTTCTGTGTTTCATCGTCAATAAGCAGGTCCAAGGGATACAGTATACCTGAAGTGAAGCATCGGAATCTAAAACTGGACTCACAGGAAAGATTCAAATCATACATTGTTAGAGTGTCAGTCCTCTTGTACGTAAGGCAGTATTGTGCCTCTTGTATTAAATTCCGATGCAATTTCTGTGTTTCACCGTCAATAAGAAGGTGCAAGGTACACAGTAAACCTGAAGTGAAGCTTCAGAATGTAAAAGTGGACTCACAGGAGAGGTTCAAATCATAGAAGCTGAGAGTGTCAGTCCTCTTGTACCTAAGTCGGCATTGTGCCATTTGTATTAAATTCGGATACAATTTCTGTGTTTCATCGTCAATAAGAAGGTCCAAGGGATACAGTAAATCTGAAGTGAAACATCGGAATCTAAATCTGGACTCACAGTAGAGGTTCAAATCATAGAATGTTAAAGTGTCACTCCTCTTGTACTTGAGTCGGTATTGTGCCTTTTGTATTGAATTCGGATGCAATTTCTATGTTTCATCGTCAATAACAAGGTCCAAGGGATATAGTAAACCTGAAGTGAAGCATCGGAAACTAAAACTGGACTCACAGGAGAAGTTCAAATCATAGAAAGTTAGAGTGTCAGTCCTCTTGTACTTAAGTCGGCATTTTGCCTTTTGTATTAAATTCGGATGCAATTTCTGTGTTTCACCGTCAATAAGAAAGTCCAAGGGATACAGTAAACCTGAAGTGAAGCATCAGAATCTAAAACTGGACTCACAGGACAGGTTCAAATCATAGAGAGTTTGAGTGTCACTCCTCTTGTACTTAAGTCGGTATTGTGCGTTTTGTATTAAATTCGGATGCAATATCTGTGTTTCATCGTCAATAAGAAGGTGCAATGTATGCAGTAGACCTGAAGTGAAGCATTGGAATCTAAAACTGGACTCACAGGAGACGTTCAAATCATAGAAAGTTAGAGTGTCATTCCTCTTGTACTTAAGTCGCATTGTGCCTTTTGAATTTAATTCCGATGCAATTTCTTTGTTTCATCGTCAATAAGAAGGTGCAAGGTATACAGTAAACCTGGGTGAAGCATCGGAATCTATAACTGGAGTCACAGGAGAGGTTCGAAACATGGAAAGTGAGAGTGTCAGTCCTCTTTTACTTAAGTCGGCATTGTGCTTTTTGAATTTAATTCCGATGCAATTTCTGTGTTTCAACGTCAATAAGAAGGTCCAAGGGATACAGTAAACCTGAAGTGAAGCATCGGAATCTAAAACTGGACTCACAGGAGGGGTTCAAACCATAGAAAGTGAGAGTGTCAGTCCTCTATTACTTAAGTCGGCATTGTGCTTTTTGAATTTAATTCCGATGCAATTTCTGTGTTTCATCGTCAATAAGAAGGTCCAAGGGATACAGTAAACCTTAAGGGAAGCGTAGGAATCTAAAACTGGACTCACAGGAGAGGTTCAAATCATAGAAAGTGAGAGTGTTAGTCCTCTTGTACTTAAGTCGGCATTGTGCCATTTGTATTAAATTCGGTTGCAATTTCTGTGTTTCATCGTCAATAAGAAGGTCCAAGGGATACAGTAAACCTGAAGTGATGCATCGGAATCTAAAACTGGACTCACAGGAGAGATTGAAATCATAGAAAGTTAGAGTGTTACTCCTCTTGTACTTAAGTCGGAATTGTGCCTTTTGTATTAAATTCGGATGCAATTTCTGTGTTTCATCGTCAATAAGAAGATCCAAGGGATACAGTAAACCTTAAGGGAAGCGTCGGAATCTAAAACTGGACTCACAGGACGGGTTCAAATCATAGAAAGTGAGAGTGTCAGTCCTCATTTACTTAAGTCGGCACTGTGCTTTTTGAATTTAATTCCGATGCAATTTCTGTGTTTCATCGTCAATAAGAAGGTCCAAGGATACAGTAAACCTGAAGTGAAGCATCGGAATCTAAAGCTGGACTCACAGGAGAAGTTCAAATCATAGAAAGTTAGAAAGTCAGTCCACTTGTCCTTAAGTCGGCATTGTGCATTTTGTTCTAAATTCGGATGCAATTTCTGTGTTTCATCGTCAATAGGAAGGTCCAAGGGATACAGTAAATCTGAAGTGAAACATCGGAATCTAAATCTGGACTCACAGTAGAGGTTCAAATCATAGAAAGTTAGTGTGTCAGTCCTCTTGTACTTAAGTCGTCATTTTGCCTTTTGTATTAAATTCGGATGCAATTTCTGTGTTTCACCGTCAATAAGAAAGTCCAAGGGATACAGTAAACTTAAAGTGAAGCATCAGAATCTAAAACTGGACTCACAGGACAGGTTCAAATCATAGAGAGTTAGAGTGTCACTCCTCTTGTACTTAAGTCGGTATTGTGCGTTTTGTATTAAATTCGGATGCAATATCTGTGTTTCATCGTCAATAAGAAGGTGCAATGTATACAGTAGACCTGAAGTAAAGCATCGGAATCTAAAACTGGACTCACAGGAGACGTTCAAATCATAGAAAGTTAGAGTGTCATTCCTCTTGTACTTAAGTCGCATTGTGCCTTTTGAATTTAATTCCGATGCAATTTCTTTGTTTCATCGTCAATAAGAAGGTGCAAGGTATACAGTAAACCTGAAGTGAAGCATCGGAATCTAAAACTGGACTCACAGGAGAGGTTCGAAACATGGAAAGTGAGAGTGTAAGTCCTCTTTACTTAAGTCGGCATTGTGCTTTTTGAATTTAATTCCGATGAAATTTCTGTGTTTCATCGTCAATAAGAAGGTCCAAGGGATACAGTAAACCTGAAGTGAAGCATCGGAATCTAAAACTGGACTCACAGGAGGGGTTAAAATCATAGAAAGTGAGAGTGTCAGTCCTCTTTTACTTAAGTCGGCATTGTGCTTTTTGAATTTAATTCCGATGCACTTTCTGTGTTTCATCGTCAATAAGAAGGTCCAAGGGATACAGTAAACCTTAAGGGAAGCGTCGGAATCTAAAACTGGACTCACAGGAGAGGTTCAAATCATAGAAAGTGAGAGTGTTAGTCCTCTTGTATATAAGTCGGTATTGTGCCATTTGTATTAAATTCGGTTGCAATTTCTGTGTTTCATCGTCAATAAGAAGGTCCAAGGGATACAGTAAACCTGAAGTGATGCATCGGAATCTAAAACTGGACTCACAGGAGAGATTGAAATCATAGAAAGTTAGAGTGTTACTCCTCTTGTACTTAAGTCGGTATTGTGCCTTTTGTGTTAAATTCGGATGCAATTTCAGTTTTTCATCGTCAATAAAAAGGTCCAAGGGATACAGTAAACCTTAAGGGAAGCGTCGGAATCTAAAACTGACTCACAGGAGGGGTTCAAATCATAGAAAGTGAGAGTATCAGTCCTCTTTTACTTAAGTCGGCACTGTGCTTTTTGAATTTAATTCCGATGCAATTTCTGTGTTTCATCGTCAATAAGAAGGTCCAAGGGATACAGTAAACCTGAAGTGAAGCATCGGAATCTAAAACTGGACTCACAGGAGAAGTTCAAATCATAGAAAGTTAGAGTGTCAGCGCTCTTGTACTTAAGTCGGCATTGTGCCTTTATATTAAATTCGGATGCAATTTCTGTGTTTCACCGTCAATAAGAAAGTCCAAGGGATACAGTAAACCTGAAGTGAAGCATCGGAATCTAAAACTGGAGTCACAGGACAGGTTCAAATCATAGAGAGTTAGAGTGTCATTCCTCTTGTACTTAAGTCGGTATTGTGCGTTTTGTATTAAATTCGGATGCAATATCTGTGTTTCATCGTCAATAAGAAGGTGCAATGTATACAGTAGACCTGAAGTGAAGCATCGGAATCTAAAACTTGACTCACAGGAGACGTTCAAATCATAGAAAGTTAGAGTGTCATTCCTCTTGTACTTAAGTCGCATTGTGCCTTTTGAATTTAATTACGATGCAATTTCTTTGTTTCATCGTCAATAAGAAGGTGCAAGGTATACAGTAAACCTGTAGTGAAGCATCGGAATCTAAAACTGGACTCACAGGAGAGGTTCGAAGCATGGAAAGTGAGAGTATCAGTCCTCTTTTACTTAAGTCGGCATTGTGCTTTTTGAATTTAATTTCGATGCAATTTCTGTGTTTCATCGTCAATAAGAAGGTCCTAGGGATACAGTAAACCTGAAGTGAAGCATCGGAATCTAAAACTGGACTCACAGGAGGGGTTCAAATCATAGAAAGTGAGAGTGTCAGTCCTCTTTTACAAAGTCGGCATTGTGCTTTTTGAATTTAATTCCGATGCAATTTCTGTGTTTCATCGTCAATAAGAATGTCCAAGCGATACAGTAAACCTGAAGTGAAGCATCGGAATCTAAAACTGGACTCACAGGAGAGGTTCAAATCATAGAAAGTTAGAGTGTCAGTCCTCTTCTACTTAAGTCGGCATTGTGCCTTTTGTATTAAATTCCGATGCAATTTCAGTGTCTCATCGTCAATAAGAAGGTGCAAGGTATACAGTAAACCTGAAGTGAAGCAACGGAATCTAAAACATGTCTCACAGGAGAGGTTCAAATCAAAGAAAGTGAGAATGTCAGTCCTCTTGTACTTAAGTCGGCATTGTGCTATTTGTATTAAATTCGGATGCAATTTCTGTGTTTCATCGTCAATAAGAAGGTCCAAGGGATTCAGAAAACCTGAAGTGAAGCATCGGAATCTAAAACTGGACTCACAGGAGAGGTTCAAATCATAGATAGTGAGAGTGTCAGTCTTCTTGTAATTAAGTCGGCATTATGCCATTTGTATTAAATTCAGATACAATTTCCGTGTTTCATCGTCAATAAGAATGTCCAAGGGATACAGGAAACCTGAAGTGAAGCATCGGAATCCAAAACTGGACTCACAGGAGAAGTTCAAATCATAGAAAGTTAGAGACTCACTCCTCTTGTACTTACGTCGGTATTGTGCCTTTTGTATTGAATTCGGATGCCATTTCTTTGTTTCATCGTCAATAAGATGGTCGAAGGGAGATAGTAAACCTGAAGTGAAGCATCGGAATCTGAAACTGGACTCACAGGAGAGGTTCAAATCATAGAAAGTTAGAATGTCAGTCCTCTTGTACTTAATTCGGCATTGTGTGTTTTGTATTAAATTCGGATGCAATTCCTGTGTTTCATCGTGAATATGGAGGTGCAAGGTATACTGTAAACCTGAAGTGAAGCAACGGAATCTAAAACTGGACTCACAGGAGTGGTTCAAATCATAGAAACCGAGAGTGTCAGTCCCCTTGTACTTAAGTCGACATCGTGCCATTTGTATTAAATTGGGATGCAATTTCTGTGTTCCATCTTCAATAAGAAGGTCCAATCTATACAGTAAACCTGAAGTGAAGCATCGGAATCTAAAACTGGACTCACAGGAGAGGTTCAAATCATAGAAAGTTAGAGTGTCACTCCTATTGTACTTAAGTCGGTATTGTGCCTTTTGTATTAAATTCGGATGCAATTTCTGTGGTTCGTCGTCAATAAGAATGTCCAAGGGATACAGTAAACCTGAATTAAAGCATCGGAATCTAAAACTGGATGCACAGGAGAGGTTCAAATCATAGAAAGTTAGAATGTCAGTCCTCTTGTACTTCAGTCGGCATTGTGCGTTTTGAATTTAATTCCGATGTAATTTCTGTGCTTCATCGTCAATACGAAGGTCCAAAGGATACAGAAAACCTGAAGTGAAGCATCGGAATCTAAAACTAGATTTACAGGAGAGGTTCAAATCAAAGAAAGTGAGAGTGTCTGTCCTCTTGTACTTAAGTCGGCATTGTGCCTTTTGAATTAAATTCCGATGCAATTTCTGTGTTTTATCGTCAATAAGAACGCCCAAGGGATACTGTAAACCTGAAGTGAAGCAACGGAATCTAAAACTGGATTTACAGGAGAGGTTCAAATCATAGAAAGTAAGAGTGTCAGTCCTCTTTTACTTAAGTCGGAATTGTGCCTTTTGAATTTAATTCCGATGCAATTTCTGTGTGTCAACGTCAATAAGAAGGTCAAAGGGATACAGTAAACCTGAAGTGAAGCATCGGAATCTAAAACTGGACTCACAGGATTGGTTCAAATCATACAAAGTTAGTGTGTCAGTCCTCTTTTACTTAAGTCAGCATTGTGCCTTTTGTATTAAATTCCGATGCAATTTCTGTGTTTCATCGTCAATAAGAAGGTGCAAGGTATACAGTAAACCTGAAGTGAAGCATCGGAATCCAAAACTGGACTCACATCAGAGGTTCAAATCATAGAAAGTGAGAGTGTCAGTCCTCTTGTACTTAAGTCGGCATTGTGCCATTTATATTAAATTCGGATGCAATTTCTGTGTTTCATCGTCAATAAGAACGTCCAAGGGATACAGTTAACCTGAAGTGAAGCATCGGAATCTAAAACTGGACTCACAGAAGAGGTTCATATCATAGAAAGTTAGAATGTCAGTCCTCTTGTACTTAAGTCGGCATTGTGCGTTTTGAATTTAATTCCGATGCAATTTCTGTGTTTCATCGTCAATAAGAAGGTGCAAGGCATACAGTAAACCTGAAGTGAAGCATCGGAATCTAAAACTGGACTCGCAGGAGAGGTTCAAATCATAGAAAGTGAGAGTGTCAGTCCTCTTGAACTTACGTCGGCATTGTGCCTATTGTATTGAATACCGATGCAATTTCTGTGTTTCATCGTCAATAAGAAGGTCCAAGGGATACAGTATACCTGAAGTTAAGCATCGGAATCTAAAACTGGACTCACAGGAGAGGTTCAAATCAAAGAAAGTGAGAGTATTAGTCCTCTTGTGCTTAAGTCTGCATTGTGCCTTTTGAATTTAATTCCGATGCAATTTCTGTGTTTTATCGTCAATAAGAACGTCCAAGGGATACAGTAAACCTGAAGTGAAGCAACGGAATCTAAAACTGGACTCACAGCAGAGGTTCAAATCATAGAAAGTGAGAGTGTCAGTCCTCTTTTACTTAAGTCGGAAATGTGCCTTTTGAATGTAATTCCGATGCAATTTCTGTGTGTCATCGTCAATAAGAAGGTCAAAGGGATACAGTAAACCTGAAGTGAAGCTTCGGAATCTAAAACTGGACTCACAGGAAAGATTCAAATCATAGATAGTTAGAGTGTCAGTCCTCTTGTACTTAAGTCAGTATTGTGCCTCTTGTATTAAATTCAGATGCAATTTCTGTGTTTCATCGTCAATAAGAAGGTCCAAGGGACACAGTAATCCTCAAGTGAAACATCGGAATCTAAAAGTGGACTCACAGGAGAGGTTCGAATCATAGAAAGTTAGAGTGTCAGTCCACTTTTACTTAAGTCGACATTGTGCCTTTTGTATTAAATTTCGATGCAATTTCTGTGTTTCATCGTCAATAAGAAGGTGCAAGGTACACAGTAAACCTGAAGTGAAGCATCGGAATCTAAAACTGGACTCACAGGAGAGGTTCATATCATAGAAACTGAGAGTGTCAGACCTCTTGTACTTAAGTCGGCATTGTGCCAATTGTATTAAATTCGGATGCAATTTCTGTGTTTCATCGTCAGTAAGAAGGTCCAAGGGATACAGTAAAACTGAAGTGAAACATCGGAATCTAAATCTGGACTCACAGGAGAGGTTCAAATCATAGAAAGTTAGAGTGTCACTCCTCTTGTACTTGAGTCGGTATTGTGCCTTTTGTATTGAATTCAGATGCAATCTCTGTGTTTCATCGTCAATAACAAGGTCCAAGGGATATAGTAAACCTGAAGTGAAGCATCGGAATCTAAATCTGGCCTCACAGGAGAAGTTCAAATCATAGAAAGTTAGAGTGTCAGTCCTGTTGTCCTTATGTAGGCATTGTGCCTTTTGTATTAAATTCGTATGCAATTTCTGTGTTTCACCGTCAATAAGAAAGTCCAAGGGATACAGTAAACCTGAAGTGAAGCATCGGAATCTAAAACTGGACTCACAGGACAGGTTCAAATCATAGAGAGTTAGAGTGTCATTGCTCTTCTACTTAAGTCGGTATTGTGCGTTTTGTATTAAATTCGGTTGCAATATCTGTGTTTCATCGTCAATAAGAAGGTGCAATGTATACAGTAGACCTGAAGTGAAGCATCGGAATCTAAAACTGGACTCACAGGAGACGTTCAAATCATAGAAAGTTAGAGTGTCATTCCTCTTGTACTTAAGTCGCATTGTGCCTTTTGAATTTAATTCCGATGCAATTTATTTGTTTCATCGTCAATAAGAAGGTGCAAGGTATACAGTAAACCTGAAGTGAAGCATCGGAATCTAAAACTGGACTCACAGGAGAGGTTCGAAACATGGAAAGTGAAAGTGTCAGTCCTCTTTTACTTAAGTCGGCATTGTGCTTTTTGAATTTAATTCCGATGCAATTTCTGTGTTTCATCGTCAATAAGAATGTCCAAGCGATACAGTAAACCTGAAGTGAAGCATCGGAATCTAAAACTGGATTCCCAGGAGAGGTTCAAATCTTAGAAAGTGAGAGTGTTAGTCCTCTTGTACTTATGTCGGTATTGTGCTTTTGTATTAAATTCGGATGCAATTTCTGTGTTTTATCGTCAATAAGAAGGTCCAAGGGATACAGTAAACCTTAAGGGAAGCGTCGGAATCTAAAACTGGACTCACAGGAGAGGTTCAAATCATAGAAAGTGAGAGTGTTAGTCCTCTTGTACTTAAGTCGGCATTGTGCCATTTGTATTAAATTCGGTTGCAATTTCTGTGTTTCATCGTCAATAAGAATGTCCAAGGGATACAGTAAACCTGAAGTGATGCATCGGAATCTAAAACTGGAGTCACAGGAGAGGTTCAAATCATAGAAAGTTAGAGTGTCAGTCCTCTTCTACTTAAGTCGGCATTGTGCCTTTTGTATTAAATTCCGATGCAATTTCAGTGTCTCATCGTCAATAAGAAGGTGCAAGGTATACAGTAGACCTGAAGTGAAGCATCGGAATCTAAAACTGGACTCACATTAGAGGTTCAAATCATAGAAAGGTAGAGTGTCATTCCTCTTGTACTTAAGTCGCATTGTGCCTTTTGAATTTAATTCCGATGCAATTTCTTTGTTTCAACGTCAATAAGAAGGTGCAAGGTATACAGTAAACCTGAAGTGAAGCATGGGAATCTAAAACTGGACTCACATGAAAGGTTCGAATCATGGAAAGTGAGAGTGTCAGTCCTCTTTTACTTAAGTCGGCATTGTGCCTTTTGTATTAAATTCCGATGCAATTTCAGTGTCCCATCGTCAATAAGAAGGTGCAAGGTATACAGTAAACCTGAAGTGAGGCATCGAAATCTAAAACTGGACTCACAGGAGAGGTTCAAATCAAAGAAAGTGAGAGTGTCAGTCCTCTTGTACTTAAGTCGGCATTGTGCCATTTGTATTAAATTCGGATGCAATTTCTGTGTTTCATCGTCAATATGAAGGTCCAAGGGATACAGTTAACCTGAAGTGAAACAACGGAACCTAAAACTGGACTCACAGGAAAGGTTCATATCTTAGAAAGTTAGAGTGTCATTCCTCTTGTACTTAAGTCGCATTGTGCCTTTTGAATTTAATTCCGATGCAATTTCTTTGTTTCATCGTCAATAAGAAGGTGCAAGGTATACAGTAAACCTGAAGTGAAGCATCGGAATCTAAAACTGGACTCACAGGAGAGGTTCGAAACATGGAAAGTGAGAGTGTAAGTCCTCTTTACTTAAGTCGGCATTGTGCTTTTTGAATTTAATTCCGATGAAATTTCTGTGTTTCATCGTCAATAAGAAGGTCCAAGGGATACAGTAAACCTGAAGTGAAGCATCGGAATCTAAAACTGGACTCACAGGAGGGGTTAAAATCATAGAAAGTGAGAGTGTCAGTCCTCTTTTACTTAAGTCGGCATTGTGCTTTTTGAATTTAATTCCGATGCACTTTCTGTGTTTCATCGTCAATAAGAAGGTCCAAGGGATACAGTAAACCTTAAGGGAAGCGTCGGAATCTAAAACTGGACTCACAGGAGAGGTTCAAATCATAGAAAGTGAGAGTGTTAGTCCTCTTGTATATAAGTCGGTATTGTGCCATTTGTATTAAATTCGGTTGCAATTTCTGTGTTTCATCGTCAATAAGAAGGTCCAAGGGATACAGTAAACCTGAAGTGATGCATCGGAATCTAAAACTGGACTCACAGGAGAGATTGAAATCATAGAAAGTTAGAGTGTTACTCCTCTTGTACTTAAGTCGGTATTGTGCCTTTTGTGTTAAATTCGGATGCAATTTCAGTTTTTCATCGTCAATAAAAAGGTCCAAGGATACAGTAAACCTTAAGGGAAGCGTCGGAATCTAAAACTGACTCACAGGAGGGGTTCAAATCATAGAAAGTGAGAGTGTCAGTCCTCTTTTACTTAAGTCGGCACTGTGCTTTTTGAATTTAATTCCGATGCAATTTCTGTGTTTCATCGTCAATAAGAAGGTCCAAGGGATACAGTAAACCTGAAGTGAAGCATCGGAATCTAAAACTGGACTCACAGGAGAAGTTCAAATCATAGAAAGTTAGAGTGTCAGCGCTCTTGTACTTAAGTCGGCATTGTGCCTTTATATTAAATTCGGATGCAATTTCTGTGTTTCACCGTCAATAAGAAAGTCCAAGGGATACAGTAAACCTGAAGTGAAGCATCGGAATCTAAAACTGGAGTCACAGGACAGGTTCAAATCATAGAGAGTTAGAGTGTCATTCCTCTTGTACTTAAGTCGGTATTGTGCGTTTTGTATTAAATTCGGATGCAATATCTGTGTTTCATCGTCAATAAGAAGGTGCAATGTATACAGTAGACCTGAAGTGAAGCATCGGAATCTAAAACTTGACTCACAGGAGACGTTCAAATCATAGAAAGTTAGAGTGTCATTCCTCTTGTACTTAAGTCGCATTGTGCCTTTTGAATTTAATTACGATGCAATTTCTTTGTTTCATCGTCAATAAGAAGGTGCAAGGTATACAGTAAACCTGTAGTGAAGCATCGGAATCTAAAACTGGACTCACAGGAGAGGTTCGAAGCATGGAAAGTGAGAGTATCAGTCCTCTTTTACTTAAGTCGGCATTGTGCTTTTTGAATTTAATTTCGATGCAATTTCTGTGTTTCATCGTCAATAAGAAGGTCCTAGGGATACAGTAAACCTGAAGTGAAGCATCGGAATCTAAAACTGGACTCACAGGAGGGGTTCAAATCATAGAAAGTGAGAGTGTCAGTCCTCTTTTACAAAGTCGGCATTGTGCTTTTTGAATTTAATTCCGATGCAATTTCTGTGTTTCATCGTCAATAAGAATGTCCAAGCGATACAGTAAACCTGAAGTGAAGCATCGGAATCTAAAACTGGACTCACAGGAGAGGTTCAAATCATAGAAAGTTAGAGTGTCAGTCCTCTTCTACTTAAGTCGGCATTGTGCCTTTTGTATTAAATTCCGATGCAATTTCAGTGTCTCATCGTCAATAAGAAGGTGCAAGGTATACAGTAAACCTGAAGTGAAGCAACGGAATCTAAAACATGTCTCACAGGAGAGGTTCAAATCAAAGAAAGTGAGAATGTCAGTCCTCTTGTACTTAAGTCGGCATTGTGCTATTTGTATTAAATTCGGATGCAATTTCTGTGTTTCATCGTCAATAAGAAGGTCCAAGGGATTCAGAAAACCTGAAGTGAAGCATCGGAATCTAAAACTGGACTCACAGGAGAGGTTCAAATCATAGATAGTGAGAGTGTCAGTCTTCTTGTAATTAAGTCGGCATTATGCCATTTGTATTAAATTCAGATACAATTTCCGTGTTTCATCGTCAATAAGAATGTCCAAGGGATACAGGAAACCTGAAGTGAAGCATCGGAATCCAAAACTGGACTCACAGGAGAAGTTCAAATCATAGAAAGTTAGAGACTCACTCCTCTTGTACTTACGTCGGTATTGTGCCTTTTGTATTGAATTCGGATGCCATTTCTTTGTTTCATCGTCAATAAGATGGTCGAAGGGAGATAGTAAACCTGAAGTGAAGCATCGGAATCTGAAACTGGACTCACAGGAGAGGTTCAAATCATAGAAAGTTAGAATGTCAGTCCTCTTGTACTTAATTCGGCATTGTGTGTTTTGTATTAAATTCGGATGCAATTCCTGTGTTTCATCGTGAATATGGAGGTGCAAGGTATACTGTAAAACCTGAAGTGAAGCAACGGAATCTAAAACTGGACTCACAGGAGTGGTTCAAATCATAGAAACCGAGAGTGTCAGTCCCCTTGTACTTAAGTCGACATCGTGCCATTTGTATTAAATTGGGATGCAATTTCTGTGTTCCATCTTCAATAAGAAGGTCCAATCTATACAGTAAACCTGAAGTGAAGCATCGGAATCTAAAACTGGACTCACAGGAGAGGTTCAAATCATAGAAAGTTAGAGTGTCACTCCTATTGTACTTAAGTCGGTATTGTGCCTTTTGTATTAAATTCGGATGCAATTTCTGTGGTTCGTCGTCAATAAGAATGTCCAAGGGATACAGTAAACCTGAATTAAAGCATCGGAATCTAAAACTGGATGCACAGGAGAGGTTCAAATCATAGAAAGTTAGAATGTCAGTCCTCTTGTACTTCAGTCGGCATTGTGCGTTTTGAATTTAATTCCGATGTAATTCTGTGCTTCATCGTCAATACGAAGGTCCAAAGGATACAGAAAACCTGAAGTGAAGCATCGGAATCTAAAACTAGATTTACAGGAGAGGTTCAAATCAAAGAAAGTGAGAGTGTCTGTCCTCTTGTACTTAAGTCGGCATTGTGCCTTTTGAATTAAATTCCGATGCAATTTCTGTGTTTTATCGTCAATAAGAACGCCCAAGGGATACTGTAAACCTGAAGTGAAGCAACGGAATCTAAAACTGGATTTACAGGAGAGGTTCAAATCATAGAAAGTAAGAGTGTCAGTCCTCTTTTACTTAAGTCGGAATTGTGCCTTTTGAATTTAATTCCGATGCAATTTCTGTGTGTCAACGTCAATAAGAAGGTCAAAGGGATACAGTAAACCTGAAGTGAAGCATCGGAATCTAAAACTGGACTCACAGGATTGGTTCAAATCATACAAAGTTAGTGTGTCAGTCCTCTTTTACTTAAGTCAGCATTGTGCCTTTTGTATTAAATTCCGATGCAATTTCTGTGTTTCATCGTCAATAAGAAGGTGCAAGGTATACAGTAAACCTGAAGTGAAGCATCGGAATCCAAAACTGGACTCACATCAGAGGTTCAAATCATAGAAAGTGAGAGTGTCAGTCCTCTTGTACTTAAGTCGGCATTGTGCCATTTATATTAAATTCGGATGCAATTTCTGTGTTTCATCGTCAATAAGAACGTCCAAGGGATACAGTTAACCTGAAGTGAAGCATCGGAATCTAAAACTGGACTCACAGAAGAGGTTCATATCATAGAAAGTTAGAATGTCAGTCCTCTTGTACTTAAGTCGGCATTGTGCGTTTTGAATTTAATTCCGATGCAATTTCTGTGTTTCATCGTCAATAAGAAGGTGCAAGGCATACAGTAAACCTGAAGTGAAGCATCGGAATCTAAAACTGGACTCGCAGGAGAGGTTCAAATCATAGAAAGTGAGAGTGTCAGTCCTCTTGAACTTACGTCGGCATTGTGCCTATTGTATTGAATACCGATGCAATTTCTGTGTTTCATCGTCAATAAGAAGGTCCAAGGGATACAGTATACCTGAAGTTAAGCATCGGAATCTAAAACTGGACTCACAGGAGAGGTTCAAATCAAAGAAAGTGAGAGTATTAGTCCTCTTGTGCTTAAGTCTGCATTGTGCCTTTTGAATTTAATTCCGATGCAATTTCTGTGTTTTATCGTCAATAAGAACGTCCAAGGGATACAGTAAACCTGAAGTGAAGCAACGGAATCTAAAACTGGACTCACAGCAGAGGTTCAAATCATAGAAAGTGAGAGTGTCAGTCCTCTTTTACTTAAGTCGGAAATGTGCCTTTTGAATGTAATTCCGATGCAATTTCTGTGTGTCATCGTCAATAAGAAGGTCAAAGGGATACAGTAAACCTGAAGTGAAGCTTCGGAATCTAAAACTGGACTCACAGGAAAGATTCAAATCATAGATAGTTAGAGTGTCAGTCCTCTTGTACTTAAGTCAGTATTGTGCCTCTTGTATTAAATTCAGATGCAATTTCTGTGTTTCATCGTCAATAAGAAGGTCCAAGGGACACAGTAATCCTCAAGTGAAACATCGGAATCTAAAAGTGGACTCACAGGAGAGGTTCGAATCATAGAAAGTTAGAGTGTCAGTCCACTTTTACTTAAGTCGACATTGTGCCTTTTGTATTAAATTTCGATGCAATTTCTGTGTTTCATCGTCAATAAGAAGGTGCAAGGTACACAGTAAACCTGAAGTGAAGCATCGGAATCTAAAACTGGACTCACAGGAGAGGTCCATATCATAGAAACTGAGAGTGTCAGACCTCTTGTACTTAAGTCGGCATTGTGCCAATTGTATTAAATTCGGATGCAATTTCTGTGTTTCATCGTCAGTAAGAAGGTCCAAGGGATACAGTAAAACTGAAGTGAAACATCGGAATCTAAATCTGGACTCACAGGAGAGGTTCAAATCATAGAAAGTTAGAGTGTCACTCCTCTTGTACTTGAGTCGGTATTGTGCCTTTTGTATTGAATTCAGATGCAATCTCTGTGTTTCATCGTCAATAACAAGGTCCAAGGGATATAGTAAACCTGAAGTGAAGCATCGGAATCTAAATCTGGCCTCACAGGAGAAGTTCAAATCATAGAAAGTTAGAGTGTCAGTCCTGTTGTCCTTATGTAGGCATTGTGCCTTTTGTATTAAATTCGTATGCAATTTCTGTGTTTCACCGTCAATAAGAAAGTCCAAGGGATACAGTAAACCTGAAGTGAAGCATCGGAATCTAAAACTGGACTCACAGGACAGGTTCAAATCATAGAGAGTTAGAGTGTCATTGCTCTTCTACTTAAGTCGGTATTGTGCGTTTTGTATTAAATTCGGTTGCAATATCTGTGTTTCATCGTCAATAAGAAGGTGCAATGTATACAGTAGACCTGAAGTGAAGCATCGGAATCTAAAACTGGACTCACAGGAGACGTTCAAATCATAGAAAGTTAGAGTGTCATTCCTCTTGTACTTAAGTCGCATTGTGCATTTTGAATTTAATTCCGATGCAATTTATTTGTTTCATCGTCAATAAGAAGGTGCAAGGTATACAGTAAACCTGAAGTGAAGCATCGGAATCTAAAACTGGACTCACAGGAGAGGTTCGAAACATGGAAAGTGAAAGTGTCAGTCCTCTTTTACTTAAGTCGGCATTGTGCTTTTTGAATTTAATTCCGATGCAATTTCTGTGTTTCATCGTCAATAAGAATGTCCAAGCGATACAGTAAACCTGAAGTGAAGCATCGGAATCTAAAACTGGATTCCCAGGAGAGGTTCAAATCTTAGAAAGTGAGAGTGTTAGTCCTCTTGTACTTATGTCGGTATTGTGCTTTTGTATTAAATTCGGATGCAATTTCTGTGTTTTATCGTCAATAAGAAGGTCCAAGGGATACAGTAAACCTTAAGGGAAGCGTCGGAATCTAAAACTGGACTCACAGGAGAGGTTCAAATCATAGAAAGTGAGAGTGTTAGTCCTCTTGTACTTAAGTCGGCATTGTGCCATTTGTATTAAATTCGGTTGCAATTTCTGTGTTTCATCGTCAATAAGAATGTCCAAGGGATACAGTAAACCTGAAGTGATGCATCGGAATCTAAAACTGGACTCACAGGAGAGGTTCAAATCATAGAAAGTTAGAGTGTCAGTCCTCTTCTACTTAAGTCGGCATTGTGCCTTTTGTATTAAATTCCGATGCAATTTCAGTGTCTCATCGTCAATAAGAAGGTGCAAGGTATACAGTAGACCTGAAGTGAAGCATCGGAATCTAAAACTGGACTCACATTAGAGGTTCAAATCATAGAAAGGTAGAGTGTCATTCCTCTTGTACTTAAGTCGCATTGTGCCTTTTGAATTTAATTCCGATGCAATTTCTTTGTTTCAACGTCAATAAGAAGGTGCAAGGTATACAGTAAACCTGAAGTGAAGCATGGGAATCTAAAACTGGACTCACATGAAAGGTTCGAATCATGGAAAGTGAGAGTGTCAGTCCTCTTTTACTTAAGTCGGCATTGTGCCTTTTGTATTAAATTCC
Organism: Schistocerca piceifrons; assembly: GCF_021461385.2. Taxonomy (NCBI): domain Eukaryota; kingdom Metazoa; phylum Arthropoda; class Insecta; order Orthoptera; family Acrididae; genus Schistocerca; species Schistocerca piceifrons. The sequence continues at coordinate 33,136 of NW_025728327.1, read as the reverse complement.
GATGCAATTTCAGTGTCCCATCGTCAATAAGAAGGTGCAAGGTATACAGTAAACCTGAAGTGAGGCATCGAAATCTAAAACTGGACTCACAGGAGAGGTTCAAATCAAAGAAAGTGAGAGTGTCAGTCCTCTTGTACTTAAGTCGGCATTGTGCCATTTGTATTAAATTCGGATGCAATTTCTGTGTTTCATCGTCAATATGAAGGTCCAAGGGATACAGTTAACCTGAAGTGAAACAACGGAACCTAAAACTGGACTCACAGGAAAGGTTCATATCTTAGAAAGTTAGAGTGTCAGTCCTCTTGTACTTAAGTCGGCATTGTGCCTTTTGTATGAAATTCGGATGCAATTTCTGTGTTTCACCGTCTATAAGAAGGTCCAAGGGACACAGTAAAACTTAACTGAAACCTCGGGATCTACAAGTGGACTCACAGGAGGGGTTCTAATCATAGAAAGTTAGAGTGTCACTCCTCTTGTACTTGAGTCGATATTGTGTCTTTTGTATTGAATTCGGATGCAATTTCGTTGTTTCATCGTCAATAACAAGGTCCAAGGGATATAGTAAACCTGAAGTGAAGCATCGGATTCTAAAACTGGACTCACAGGAGAAGTTCAAATCATAGAAAGTTAGAGTGTCAGTCCTCTTGTACTTATGTCGGCATTGTGCCTTTTGTATGTAATTCGGATGCAATTTCTGTGTTTCACCGTCAATAAGAGAGTCCAAGGGATACAGTAAACCTGAAGTGAAGCATCGGAATCTAAAACTGGACTCACAGGAGAGGTTCAAATCATAGAAAGGTAGAATGTCATTCCTCTTGTACTTAAGTCGCAATGTGTCTTTGAATTTAATTCCGATGCAATTTCTTTGTTTCATCGTCAATAAGAAGGTGCAAGGTATACAGTAAACCTGAAGTGAAGAATCGGAATCTAAAACTGGACTCACAGGAGAGGTTCAAATCATAGAAAGTGAGAGTGTTAGTCCTCTTGTACTTAAGTCGGCATTGTGCCATTTGTATTAAATTCGGTTGCAATTTCTGTGTATCATCGTCAATAAGAATGTCCAAGGGATACAGTAAACCTGAAGTGATGCATCGGATTCTAAAACTGGACTCACAGGAGAGATTAAAATCATAGAAAGTTAGAGTGTTACTCCTCTTGTACTTAAGTCGGTATTGTGCCTTTTGTACTGAATACGGATGCAATTTCTGTGTTTCATCGTCAGTAACAAGGTCCAAGGGATATAGTAAACCTGAAGTGAAGCATCGGAATCTAAAACTGGACTCACAGGAGAAGTTCAAATCATAGAAAGTTAGAGTGTCAGTCCTCTTGTAATTATGTAGGCATTGTGCCTTTTGTATTAAATTCGGATGCAATTTCTGTGTTTCATTGTCAATAAGAAAGTCCAAGGGATACAGTAAACCTGAAGTGAAGCATCGAAATCTAAAACTGGACTCACATGAGAGGTTCAAATCATAGAGAGTTAGAGTGTCACTCTCTTGTACTTAAGTCGGTATTGTGACATTTGTATTAAATTCGGATGCAATTTCTGTGTTTCATCGTCAATAAGAAGGTGCAATGTATACAGTAGACCTGAAGTGAAGCATCGGAATCTAAAACTGGACTCACAGGAGAGGTTCAAATCATAGAAAGTTAGAGTGTCATTCCCCTTGTACTTAAGTCGCATTGTGCCTTTTGAATTTAACTCCGATGCAATTTCTTTGTTTCATCGTCAATAAGAAGGTGCAAGGTATACAGTAAACCTGAAGTGAAGCATCGGAATCTAAAACTGGACTCACATTAGAGCTTCGAATCATGGAAAGTGAGAGTGTCAGTCCTCTTTTACTTGAGTCGGCATTGTGCCTTTTGTATTAAATTCCGATGCAATTTCAGTGTCTCATCGTCAATAAGAAGGTGCAAGGTATACAGTAAACCTGAAGTGAAGCATCGGAATCTAAAACTGGATTCACAGGAGAGGTTCAAATCAAAGAAAGTGAGAGTGTCAGTCCTCTTGTACTTAAGTCGGCATTGTGCCTTTTGAATTAAATTCCGATGCAATTTCTGTGTTTTATCGTCAATAAGAACGTCCAAGGAATACAGTAAACCTGAAGTGAAGCAACGGATTCTAAAACTGGACTCACAGGAGAGGTTCAAATCATAGAAAGTGAGAGTGTCAGTCCTCTTATACTTAAGTCGGAATTGTGCTTTTTTAATTTAATTCCGATGCAATTTCTGTGTGTCATCGTCAATAAAAAGGTCTAAGGGAGACAGTAAACCTGAAGTGCAGCATCGGAGTCTAAAACTGGACTCACAGGAGAGGTTCAAATCATACAAAGTTAGAGTGTCAGTCCTCTTTTACTTAAGTCAGCATTGTGCTATTGTATTAAATTCCGATGCAATTTCTGTGTTTCATCGTCAATATGAAGGTGCAAGTTATACAGTAAACCTGAAGTGAAGCATCGGAATCTAAAACTGGACTCACATCAGAGGTTCAAATCATAGAAAGTGAGAGTGTCAGTCCTCTTGTACTTAAGTCGGCATTGTGACATTTGTATTAAATTCGGATGCAATTTCTGTGTTTCATCGTCAATAAGAAGGTCCAAGGGATACAGTTAACCTGAAGGGAAGCATCGGAACCTAAAACTGGACTCACAGGAGAGGTTCATATCATAGAAAGTTAGAATGTCATCCACTTGTACTTATGTCGGCATTGTGCCTTTTGTTCCAAATTCGGATGCAATTTCTGTGTTTCATCGTCAATAAGAAGGTCGAAGGAATACGATATACCTGAAGTGAAGCATCGGAATCTAAAACTGGACTCACAGGAGAGGTTCAAATCATAGAAACTGAGGGTGTCAGTCCTCTTGTACTTAAGTCGGCATTGTGCCATTTGTACTAAATTCGGATGCAATTTCTGTGTTTCATCGTCAATAAGAAGGTCCAAGGGATACAGTAAACTTGAAGTGAAGCATCGGAATCTAAAACTGGACTCACAGGAGAAGTTCAAATCATAGAAAGTTAGAGTGTCAGTCCTCTTGTACTTAAGTCGGCATTGTGCCTTTTGTATTATATTCGGATGCAATTTCTGTGTTTCACCGTCAATAAGAAAGTCCAAGGGATACAGCAAACCTGAAGTGAAGCATCGGAATCTAAAACTGGACTCACATTAGAGGTTCAAATCATAGAAAGTTAGAGTGTCACTCCTCTTGTACTTGAGTCGATATTGTGCCTTTTGTATTGAATTCAGATGCAATTTCGTTGTTTCATCGTCAATAACAAGGTCCAAGGGATATAGTAAACCTGAAGTGAAGCATCGGAATCTAAAACTGGACTCACAGGAGAAGTTCAAATCATAGAAAGTTAGAGTGTTAGTCCTCTTGTACTTAAGTCGGTATTGTGCCTTTTGTATTAAATTCGAATGCAACTTCTGTGTTTTATCGTCAATAAGAAGGTCCGAGGGATACAGTAAACCTTAAGGGAAGCGTCGGAATCTAAAACTGGACTCACAGGAGAGGTTCAAATCATAGAAAGTGAGAGTGTTAGTCCTCTTATACTTATGTCGGCATTGTGCCATTTGTATTAAATTCGGTTGCAATTTCTGTGTTTCATCGTCAATAAGAATGTCCAAGGGATACAGTAAACCTGAAGTGAAGCATCGGAATCTAAAACTGGACTCACATTAGAGCTTCGAATCATGGAAAGTGAGAGTGTCAGTCCTCTTTTACTTGAGTCGGCATTGTGCCTTTTGTATTAAATTCCGATGCAATTTCAGTGTCTCATCGTCAATAAGAAGGTGCAAGGTATACAGTAAACCTGAAGTGAAGCATCGGAATCTAAAACTGGACTCACAGGAGAGGTTCAAATGAAAGAAAGTGAGAGTGTCAGTCCTCTTGTACTTAAGTCGGCATTGTGCCATTTGTATTAAATTCGGACGCAATTTCTGTGTTTCATCGTCAATAAGAAGGTCCAAGGGATACAGAAAACCTGAAGTGAAGCATCGGAATCTAAAACTGGATTCACAGGAGAGGTTCAAATCAAAGAAAGTGAGAGTGTCAGTCCTCTTGTACTTAAGTCGGCATTGTGCTTTTTGAATTTAATTCCGATGCAATTTCTGTGTTTTATCGTCAATAAGAACTTCCAAGGGATACAGTAAACCTGAAGTGAAGCAACGGATTCTAAAACTGGACTCACAGGAAAGATTCAAATCATAGATAGTTAGAGTGTCAGTCCTCTTGTACTTAAGTCAATATTGTGCCATTTGTACTAAATTCGGATGCAATTTCCGTGTTTCATCGTCAATAAGATGATCCAAGGGATACAGTAAACCTGAAGTGAAGCATCGGAATCTAAAACTGGACTCACAGGAAAAGTTCAAATCATAGAAAGTTAGAGTGTCAGTCCTCTTGTACTTAAGTCGGCATTGTGCCTTTTGTATTAAATTCGGATGCAATTTCTGTGTTTCACCGTCAATAAGAAAGTCCAAGGGATACAGTAAACCTGAAGTGAAGCATCGGAATCTAAAACTGGACTCACATTAGAGGTTCAAATCATAGAAAGTTAGAGTGTCACTCCTCTTGTACTTGAGTCGATATTGTGCCTTTTGTATTGAATTCGGATGCAATTTCGTTGTTTCATCGTCAATAACAAGGTCCAAGGGATATAGTAAACCTGAAGTGAAGCATCGGAATCTAAAACTGGACTCACAGGAGAAGTTCAAATCATAGAAAGTTAGAGTGTCAGTCCTCTTGTACTTAAGTCGGCATTGTGCCTTTTGTATGAAATTCGGATGCAATTTCTGTGTTTCACCGTCAATAAGAAAGTCCAAAGTATACAGTAAACCTGAAGTGAAGCATCGGAATCTAAAACTGGACTCACAAGAGAGGTTCAAATCATAGAAAGTGAGAGTGTTAGTCCTCTTGTACTTAAGTCGGTATTGTATCCTTTGTATTAAAATCGGATGCAATTTCTGTGTTTTATCGTCCATACGAAGGTCCAAGGGATACAGTAAACCTTAAGGGAAGCGTCGGAATCTAAAACTGGACTCACAGGAGAGGTTCTAATCATAGAAAGTGAGAGTGTTAGTCCTCTTGTACTTAAGTCGGCATTGTGCCAATTGTATTAAATTCGGATGCAATTTCTGTGTTTCATCGTCAATAAGATGGTCCAAGGGATACAGTAAAACTGAAGTGAAACATCGGAATCTAAATCTGGACTCACAGGAGCGGTTCAAATCATAGAAAGTTAGAGTGTCACTCCTCTTGTACTTGAGTCAGTATTGTGCCTTTTGTATTGATTTCGGATTCAATTTCTGTGTTTCATCGTCAATAACAAGGTCCAAGGGATATAGTAAACCTGAAGTGAAGCATCGGAATCTAAAACTGGACTCACAGGAGAAATTCAAATCATAGAAAGTTAGAGTGTCAGTCCTCTTGTACTTATGTAGGCATTGTGCCTTTTGTATTAAATTCGGATGCAATTTCTGTGTTTCACCGTCAATAAGAAAGTCCAAGGGATACAGTAAACCTGAAGTGAAGCATCGAAATCTAAAACTGGACTCACATGAGAGGTTCAAATCATAGAGAGTTAGAGTGTCACTCCTCTTGTACTTAAGTCGGTATTGTTCCTTTTGTATTAAATTCGGATGCAATATCTGTGTTTCATCGTCAACAAGAAGGTCCAAGGGATACAGTAAACCTTAAGGGAAGCGTCGGAATCTAGAACTGGACTCACAGTAGAGGTTCAAACCATAGAATGTTAGAGTGTTAGTCCTCTTTTACTTAAGTCGGCATTGTGCCTTTTGTATTAAATTCGGATGAATTTTCTGTGTTTAATCGTCAATAAGAAGGTCCAAGGGATACAGTAAACCTGAAGTGAAGCATCGGAATCTAAAACTGGACTCACAGGAGAAGTTCAAATCATAGAAAGTTAGAGTGTCAGTCCTCTTGTACTTAAGTCGGTATTGTGCCTTTTGTATTAAATTCGAATGCAACTTCTGTGTTTTATCGTCAATAAGAAGGTCCGAGGGATACATTAAACCTTAAGGGAAGCGTCGGAATCTAAAACTGGACTCACAGGAGAGGTTCAAATCATAGAAAGTGAGAGTGTTAGTCCTCTTGTACTTATGTCGGCATTGTGCCATTTGTATTAAATTCGGTTGCCATTTCTGTGTTTCATCATCAATAAGAATGTCCTAGGGATACAGTAAACCTGAAGTGATGCATCGGAATCTAAAACTGGACTCACAGGAGAGATTAAAATCATAGAAAGTTAGAGTGTTACTCCTCTTGTACTTAAGTCCGTATTGTGCCTTTTGTATTAAATTCGGATGCAATTTCTGTGTTTCATCGTCAATAAGAAGGTCCAAGGGATACAGTAAACCTTAAAGGAAGCGTCGGAATCTAGAACTGGACTCACAGTAGAGGTTCAAATCATAGAATGTTAGAGTGTTAGTCCTCTTTTACTTAAGTCGGCATTGTGCCTTTTGTATTAAATTCGGATGAATTTTCTGTGTTTTATCGTCAATAAGAAGGTCCAAGGGATACAGTAAACCTGAAGTGAAGCATCGGAATCTAAAACTGGACTCACAGGAGAATTTCAAATCATAGAAAGGTAGAGTGTCATTCCTCTTGTACTTAAGTCGCATTGTGCCTTTGAATTTAATTCCGATGCAATTTCTTTGTTTCATCGTCAATAAGAAGGTGCAAGGTATACAGTAAACCTGAAGTGAAGCATCGGAATCTAAAACTGGACTCACAAGAGAGGTTCAAATCATAGAAAGTGGGAGTGTTAGTCCTCTCGTACTTAAGTCGGTATTGTATCTTTTGTATTAAAATCGGATGCAATTTCTGTGTTTTATCGTCCATAAGAAGGTCCAAGGGATACAGTAAACCTTAAGGGAAGCGTCGGAATCTAAAACTGGACTCACAGGAGAGGTCCAAATCATAGAAAGTGAGAGTGTTAGTCCTCTTGTACTTAAGTCGGCATTGTGCCATTTGTATTATATTCGGTTGCAATTTCTGTGTTTCATCGTCAATAAGAATGTCCAAGGGATACAGTAAACCTGAAGTGATGCATCGGAATCTAAAACTGGACTCACAGGAGAGATTAAAATCATAGAAAGTTAGAGTGTTACTCCTCTTGTACTTAAGTCGGTATTGTGCCTTTTGTATTAAATTCGGATGCAATTTCTGTGTTTCATCGTCAATGATAAGGTCCAAGGGATACAGTAAACCTTAAGGGAAGCGTCGGAATCTAAAACTGGACTCACAGGAGAGGTTCAAATCATAGAATGTTAGAGTGTTAGTCCTCTTTTACTTAAGTCAGTATTGTGCCTCTTGTATTAAATTCGGATGCAATTTCTGTGTTTCATCGTCAATAAGAAGGTCCAAGGGACACAGTAATCCTCAAGTGAAACATCGGAATCTAAAACTGGACTCACAGGAGAGGTTCGAATCATAGAAAGTTAGAGTGTCAGTCCACTTTTACTTAAGTCGACATTGTGCCTTTTGTATTAAATTTCGATGCAATTTCTGTGTTTCATCGTCAATAAGAAGTTGCAAGGTACACAGTAAACCTGAAGTGAAGCATCGGAATCTAAAACTGGTCTCACAGGAGAGTTTCATATCACAGAAACTGAGAGTGTCAGACCTCTTGTACTTAAGGCGGCATTGTGCAATTGTATTAAATTCGGATGCAATTTCTGTGTTTCATCGTCAATAAGAAGGTCCAAGGGATACAGTAAAACTGAAGTGAAACATCGGAATCTAAATCTGGACTCACAGGAGAGGTTCAAATCATAGAAAGTTAGAGTGTCACTCCTCTTGTACTTGAGTCGGTATTGTGCCTTTTGTATTGAATTCGGATGCAATTTCTGTGTTTCATCGTCAATAACAAGGTCCAAGGGATATGGTAAACCTGAAGTGAAGCATCGGAATCTAAAACTGGACTCACAGGAGAAGTTCAAATCATAGAAAGTTAGAGTGTCAGTCCTCTTGTACTTATGTAGGCATTGTGCCTTTTGTATTAAATTCGGATGCAATTTCTGTGTTTCGCCGTCAATAAGAAAGTCCAAGGGATACAGTAAACCTGAAGTGAAGCATCGAAATCTAAAACTGGACTCACATGAGAGATTCAAATCATAGAGAGTTAGAGTGTCACTCCTCTTGTACTTAAGTCGGTATTGTGCCTTTTGTATTAAATTCGGATGCAATATCTGTGTTTCATCGTCAATAAGAAGGTCCAAGGGATACAGTAAACCTTAAGGGAGGCGTCGGAATCTAGAACTGGACTCACAGTAGAGGTTCAAATCATAGAATGTTAGAGTGTTAGTCCTCTTTTACTTAAGTCGGCATTGTGCCTTTTGCATTAAATTCGGATAAATTTTCTGTGTTTAATCGTCAATAAGAAGGTCCAAGGGATACAGTAAACCTGAAGTGAAGCATCGGAATCTAAAACTGGACTCACAGGAGAGGTTCAAATCATAGAAAGGTAGAGTGTCATTCCTCTTGTACTTAAGTCGCATTGTGCCTTTGAATTTAATTCCGATGCAATTTCTTTGTTTCATCGTCAATAAGAAGGTGCAAGGTATACAGTAAACCTGAAGTGAAGCATCGGAATCTAAAACTGGACTCACAAGAGAGGTTCAAATCATAGAAAGTGAGAGTGTTAGTCCTCTTGTAATTAAGTCGGTATTGTATCTTTTGTATTAAAATCGGATGCAATTTCTGTGTTTTATCGTCCATAAGAAGGTCCAAGGGATACAGTAAACCTTAAGGGAAGCGTCGGAATCTAAAACTGGACTCACAGGAGAGGTTCAAATCATAGAAAGTGAGAGTGTTAGTCCTCTTGTACTTAAGTCGGCATTGTGCCATTTGTATTAAAGTCGGTTGCAATTTCTGTGTTTCATCGTCAATAAGAATGTCCAAGGGATACAGTAAACCTGAAGTGATGCATCGGAATCTAAAACTGGACTCACTGGAGAGATTAAAATCATAGAAAGTTAGAGTGTTACTCCTCTTGTACTTATGTCGGTATTGTGCCTTTTGTATTAAATTCGGATGCAATTTCTGTGTTTCATCGTCAATAAGATGGTCCAAGGGACACAGTAATCCTCAAGTGAAACATCGGAATCTAAAACTGGACTCACAGGAGGGGTTCGAATCATAGAAAGTTAGAGTGTCAGTCCACTTTTACTTAAGTTGACATTGTGCATTTTGTATTAAATTTCGATGCAATTTCTGTGTTTCATCGTCAATAAGAAGGTGCAAGGTACACAGTAAACCTGAAGTGAAGCATCGGAATCTAAAACTGGTCTCACAGGAGAGTTTCATATCATAGAAACTGAGAGTGTCAGACCTCTTGTACTTAAGTCGGCATTGTGCCAATTGTATTAAATTCGGATGCAATTTCTTTGTTTCATCGTCAATAAGATAGTCCAAGGGATACAGTAAAACTGAAGTGAAACATCGGAATCTAAATCTGGACTCACAGGAGAGGTTCAAATCATAGAAAGTTAGAGTGTCACTCCTCTTGTACTTGAGTCGGTATTGTGCCTTTTGTATTGAATTCGGATGCAATTTCTGTGTTTCATCGTCAATAACAAGGTCCAAGGGATATAGTAAACCTGAAGTGAAGCATCGGAATCTAAAACTGGACTCACAGGGGAAGTTAAAATCATAGAATGTTAGAGTGTCACTCCTCTTGTACTTAAGTCGGAATTGTAAATTTTGTATTAAATTCGGATGCAATATCTGTGTTTCATCGTCAATAAGAAGGTGCAATGTATACAGTAGACCTGAAGTGAAGCATCGGAATCTAAAACTGGACTCACAGGAGAGGTTCAAATCATAGAAAGTTAGAGTGTCATTCCCCTTGTACTTAAGTCGCATTGTGCCTTTTGAATTTAACTCCGATGCAATTTCTTTGTTTCATCGTCAATAAGAAGGTGCAAGGTATACAGTAAACCTGAAGTGAAGCATCGGAATCTAAAACTGGACTCACAGGAGAGGTTCAAATCAAAGAAAGTGAGAGTGTCAGTTCTCTTGTACCTAAGTCGGCATTGTGCCTTTTGAATTTAATTCCGATGCAATTTCTGTGTTTTATCGTCAATAAGAACGTCCAAGGGATACAGTAAACCTGAAGTGAAGCAACGGATTCTAAAACTGGACTCACAGGAGAGGTTCAAATCATAGAAAGTGAGAGTGTCAGTCCTCCTTTACTTAAATCGGAATTGTGCCTTTTTAATTTAATTCCGATGCAATTTCTGTGTGTCATCGTCAATAAGAAGGTCTAAGGGAGACAGTAAACCTGAAGTGCAGCATCGGAATCTAAAACTGGACTCACAGGAGAGGTTCAAATCATACAAAGTTAGAGTGTCAGTCCTCTTTTACTTAAGTCAGCATTGTGCCATTTGTATTAAATTCGGATGCAATTTCTGTGTTTCATCGTCAATAAGAAGGTCCAAGGGATACAGTTAACCTGAAGGGAAGCATCGGAACCCAAAACTGGACTCACAGGAGAGGTTCATATCATAGAAAGTGAGAATGTCATCCACTTGTACTTATGTCGGCATTGTGCCTTTTGTTCCAAATTCGGATGCAATTTCTGTGTTTCATCGTCAATAAGAAGGTCGAAGGGATACAGTATACCTGAAGTGAAGCATCGGAATCTAAAACTGGACTCGCAGGAAAGATTCAAATCATAGATAGTTAGAGTGTCAGTCCTCTTGTACTTAAGTCAATATTGTGCCTCTTGTATTAAATTCGGATGCAATTTCTGTGTTTCATCGCCTATAAGAAGGTCCAAGGGACACAGTAAACCTTAAGTGAAACATCGGGATCTACAACTGGACTCACAGGAGAGGTTCAAATCATAGAAAGTTAGAGTGTCAGTCCACTTTTACTTAAGACGACATTGTGCCCTTTGTTTTAAATTTCGATGCAATTTCTGTGTTTCATCGTCAATAAGTTGGTGCAAGGTACACAGTAAACCTGAAGTGAAGCATCGGAATCTAAAACTGGACTCACATTAGAGGTTCAAATCATAGATAGTTAGAGTGTCACTCCTCTTGTACTTAAGTCGGTATTGTGCCTTTTGTATTATATTCGGCTGCAATATCCGTGTTTCATCGTCAATAAGAAGGTGCAATGTATACAGTAGACCTGAAGTGAAGCATCGGAATCTAAAACTGGACTCACATTAGAGGTTCAAATCATAGAAAGGTAGAGTGTCATTCCTCTTGTACTTAAGTCGCATTGTGCCTTTTGAATTTAATTCCGATGCAATTTCTTTGTTTCATCGTCAATAAGAAGGTGCAAGGTATACAGTAAACCTGAAGTGAAGCATCGGAATCTAAAACTGGACTCACAAGAGAGGTTCGAATCATGGAAAGTGAGAGTGTCAGTCCTCTTTTACTTAAGTCGGCATTGTGCCTTTTGTATTAAATTCCGATGCAATTTCAGTGTCTCATCGTCAATAAGAAGGTGCAAGGTATACAGTAAACCTGAAGTGAAGCATCGAAAACTAAAACTGGACTCACAGGAGAGGTTCAAATCAAAGAAAGTGAGAGTGTCAGTCCTCTCGTACTTAAGTCGGCATTGTGCCATTTGTATTAAATTCGGATGCAATTTCTGTGTTTCATCGTCAATATGAAGGTCCAAGGGATACAGTTAAACTGAAGTGAAGCAATGGAACCTAAAACTGGACTCACAGGAGAGGTTCATATCATAGAAAGTTAGAATGTCAGTCCACTTGTACTTATGTCGGCATTGTGCCTTTTGTTCTAAATTCGGATGCATTTTCTGTGTTTCATCGTCAATAAGAAAGTCCAAGGGACACAGTAAAACTTAAGTGAAACCTTGGGATCTACAACTGGACTCACAGGACGGGTTCAAATCATAGAAATTTATAGTGTCACTCCTCTTGTACTTGAGTCGGTATTGTGATTTTTGTATTGAATTCGGATGCAATTTCGGTGTTTCATCGTCAATAACAAGGTCCAAGGGATATAGTAAACCTGAAGTGAAGCATCGGAGTCTAAAACTGGACTCACAGGAGAAGTTCAAATCATAGAAAGTTAGAGTGTCAGTCCTCTTGTACTTAAGTCGGCATTGTGCCTTTTGTATGAAATTCGGATGCAATTTCTGTGTTTCACCGTCAATAAGAAAGTCCTAGGGATACAGTAAACCTGAAGTGAAGCATCGGAATCTAAAACTGGACTCACAGGAGAGGTTCAAATCATAGAAAGGTAGAGTGTCATTCCTCTTGTACTTAAGTCGCATTGTGCCTTTCAATTAATTCCGATGCAATTTCTTTGTTTCATCGTCAATAAGAAGGTCGAAGGGAGACAGTAAACCTGAAGTGAAGCATCGGAATCTGAAACTGGACTCACAGGAGTGGTTCAAATCATAGAAACCGAGAGTGTCAGTCCTCTTGTACTTAAGTCGACATCGTGCCATTTGTATTAAATTGGGATGCAATTTCTGTGTTTCATCTTCAATAAGAAGGTCCAATCTATACAGTAAACCTGAAGTGAAGCATCGGAATCTAAAACTGGACTCACAGGAGAGGTTCAAATCATAGAAAGTTAGAGTGTCACTCCTATTGTACTTAAGTCGGTATTGTGCCTTTTGTATTAAATTCGGATGCAATTTCTGTGTTTCATCGTCTATGAGAAGGTCCAAGGGACACAGTAAACCTTAAGTGAAACATTGGGATCTACAACTGGACTCACTGGAGAGGTTCAAACCATAGATAGTTAGAATGTCAGTCCTCTTGTACTTAAGTCGGCATTGTGCGTTTTGACTTTAATTCCGATGCAATTTCTGTGTTTCATCGTCAATAAGAAGGTGCAAGGTATACAGTAAACCTGAAGTGAAGCATCTGAATCTAAAACTGGACTCACAATAGAGGTTCAAATCATAGAAAGTGGGAGTGTCAGTCCTCTTGTACTTACGTCGGCATTGTGCCTATTGTATTGAATACCGATGCAATTTCTGTGTTTCATCGTCAATAAGAAGGTCCAAAGGATACAGAAAACCTGAAGTGAAGCATCGGAATCTAAAACTGGATTTACAGGAGAGCATCAAATCAAAGAAAGTGAGAGTGTCAGTCCTCTTGTACTTAAGTCGTCATTGTGCCTTTTGAATTTAATTCCGATGCAATTTCTGTGTTTTATCGTCAATAAGAACGCCCAAGGGATACAGTAAACCTGAAGTGAAGCAACGGAATCTAAAACTGGACTCACAGGAGAGCTTCAAATCAAAGAAAGTGAGAGTGTCAGTCCTCTTGTACTTAAGTCGACATCGTGCCATTTGTATTAAATTGGGATGCAATTTCTGTGTTTCATCTTCAATAAGAAGGTCCAATCTATACAGTAAACCTGAAGTGAAGCATCGGAATCTAAAACTGGACTCACAGGATTGGTTCAAATCATACAAAGTTAGAGAGTCAGTCCTCTTTTACTTAAGTCAGCATTGTGTCTTTTGTATTAAATTCCGATGCAATTTCTGTGTTTCATCGTCATTAAGAAGGTACAAGGTGTACAGAAAACCTGAAGTGAAGCATCGGAATCTAAAACTGGACTCACAGGAGAGGTTCAAATCATAGAAAGTGAGAGTGTCAGTCCTCTTGAACTTACGTCGGCATTGTGCCTATTGTATTGAATACCGATGCAATTTCTGTGTTTCATCGTCAATAAGAAGGTCCAATGGATACAGTATACCTGAAGTTAAGCATCTGAATCTAAAACTGGACTCACAGGAGAGGTTCAAATCAAAGAAAGTGAGAGTATCAGTACTCTTGTACTTAAGTCGGCATTGTGCCTTTTGAATTTAATTCCGATGCAATTTCTGTGTTTTATCGTCAATAAGAACGTCCAAGGGATACAGTAAACATGAAGTGAAGCAACGGAATCTAAAACGTGATTCACAGGAGAGGTTCAAATCATAGAAAGTGAGAGTGTCAGTCCTCTTTTACTTAAGTCGGAATTGTGCCTTTTGAATTTAATTCCGATGCAATTTCTGTGTGTCATCCTCAATAAGAAGGTGAAATGGATACAGTAAACCTGAAGTGAAGCATCGGAATCTAAAACTGGACTCACAGGAAAGATTCAAATCATAGGAAGTTAGAGTGTCAGTCCTCTTGTACTTAAGTCAGTATTGTGCCTCTTGTATTAAATTCGGATGCAATTTCTGAGTTTCATCGTCAATAAGAAGGTCCAAGGGACACAGTAATCCTCAAGTGAAACATTGGAATCTAAAACTGGACTCACAGGAGAGGTTCAAATCATAGAAACTGAGAGTGTCAGTCCTCTTGTACTTAAGTCGGCATTGTGCCAATTGTATTAAATTCGGATGCATTTTCTGTGTTTCATCGTCAATAAGAAGGTCCAAGGGATACAGTAAAACTGAAGTGAAACATCGGAATCTAAATCTGGACTCACAGGAGAGGTTCAAATCATAGAAAGTTAGAGTGTCACTCCTCTTGTACTTGAGTCGGTATTGTGCCTTTTGTATTGAATTCGGATGCAATTTCTGTGTTTCACCGTCGATAAGAAAGTCCAAGGGATACAGTAAACCTGAAGTGAAGCATCGGAATCTAAAACTGGACTCACAGGAGAGGTTCAAATCATAGAGAGTTAGAGTGTCAGTCCTCTTGTACTTAAGTCGGCATTGTGCCATTTGTATTAAATTCGGATGCAATTTCTGTGTTTCATCGTCTATAAGAAGGTCCAAGGGACACAGTAAACCTTAAGTGATCATTGGGATCCACAACTGGACTCACTGGAGAGGTTCAAATCATAGAAAGTTAGAGTGTCAGTCCACTTTTACTTATGTCGACATTGTACCTTTTGTATTAAATTCGGATGCAATATCTGTGTTTCATCGTCAATAAGAAGGTGCAATGTATACAGTAGACCAGAAGTGAAGCATCGGATTCAAAACTGGACTCACAGGAGAGGTTCAAATCATAGAAAGTTAGAGTGTCATTCCTCTTGTACTTAAGTCGCATTGTGCCTTTTGAATTTAAATCCGATGCAATTTCTTTGTTTCATCGTCAATAAGAAGGTGTAAGGTATACAGTAAACCTGAAGTGAAGCATCGGAATCTAAAACTGGAGTCACATTAGAGGTTCGAATCATGGAAAGTGAGAGTGTCAGTCCTCTTTTACTTGAGTCGGCATTGTGCCTTTAGTATTAAATTCCGATGCAATTTCAGTGTCTCATCGTCAATAAGAGGGTGCAAGTTATACAGTAAACCTGAAGTGAAGGATCGGAATCTAAAGCTGGACTCATAGGAGACGTTCAAATCAAAGAAAGTGTGAGTGTCAGTCCCCTTGTACTTAAGTCGGCATTGTGCCATTTGTATTAAAATTAAATTCGGACGCAATGTCTGTGTTTCATCGTCAATAAGAAGGTCCAAGGGATACAGAAAACCTGAAGTGAAGCATCGGAAACTAAAACTGCATTCACAGGAGAGGTTCAAATCAAAGGAAGTGAGAGTGTCAGTCCTCTTGTACTTAGGTCGGCATTGTGCCTTTTGAATTTAATTCCGATGCAATTTCTGTGTTTTATCGTCAATAAGAACGTCCAAGGGATACAGCAAACCTGAAGTGAAGCAACGGATTCTAAAACTGGACTCACAGGAGAGGTTCAAATCATAGAATGTTAGAGTGTCAGTTCTCTTTTACTTAAGTCGGAATTGTGCCTTTTTAATTTAATTCCGATGCAATTTCTGTGTGTCATCGTCAATAAGAAGGTCAAAGGGAGACAGTAAACCTGAAGTGCAGCATCGGAATCTAAAACTGGACTCACAGGAGAGGTTCAAATCATACAAATTTAGAGTGTCATTCCTGTTTTACTTAAGTCAGCATTGTGCCTTTTGTATTAAATTCCGATGCAATTTCTGTGTTTCATCGTCAATAAGAAGGTGCAAGGTATACAGTAAACCTGAAGTGAAGCATCGGAATCTAAAACTGGACTCACATCAGAGGTTCAAATCATAGAAAGTGAGAGTGTCAGTCCTCTTGTACTTAAGTCGGCATTGTGCCATTTGTATTAAATTCGGATGCAATTTCTGTGTTTCATCGTCAATAAGAAGGTCCAAGGGATACAGTTAACCTGAAGTGAAGCATCGGAACCTAAAACTAGACTCACAGGAGAGGTTCATATCATAGAAAGTTAGAATGTCAGTCCACTTGTACTTATGTCGGCATTGTGCCTTTTGTTCTAAATTCGGATGCAATTTCTGTGTTTCATCGTCAATAAGAAGGTCCAAGGGACACAGTAAACCTCAAGTGAAACCTCGGGATCTACAACTGGACTCACAGGAGAGGTTCAAATCATACAAATTTAGAGTGTCATTCCTGTTTTACTTAAGTCAGCATTGTGCCTTTTGTATTAAATTTCGATGCAATTTCTGTGTTTCATCGTCAATAAGAAGGTGCAAGGTACACAGTAAACCTGAAGTGAAGCATCGGAATCTAAAACTGGACTCACAGGAAAGGTTCAATTCATTGAAACTGAGGGTGTCAGTCCTCTTGTACTTAAGTCGGCATTGTGCCATTGGTATTAAATTCGGATGCAATTTCTGTGTTTCATCGTCAGTAAGAAGGTCCAAGGGATACAGTTAACCTGAAGTGAAGCATCGGAACCTAAAACTGGACTCACAGGAGAGGTTCATATCATAGAAAGTTAGAATGTCAGTCCACTTGTACATATGTCGGCATTGTGCCTTTTGTTCTAAATTCGGATGCAATTTCTGTGTTTCATCGTCAATAAGAAGGTCCAAGGGATACAGTTAACCTGAAGTGAAGCATCGGAACCTAAAACTGGACTCACAGGAAAGGTTCATATCATAGAAAGTTAGAATGTCAGTCCACTTGTACATATGTCGGCATTGTGCCTTTTGTTCTAAATTCGGATGCAATTTCTGTGTTTCATCGTCAATAAGAAGGTCCAAGGGATACAGTAAACCTGAAGTGAAGCATCGGAATCTAAAACTGGACTCACAGGAAAGGTTCGAATCATGGAAAGTGAGAGTGACAGTCCTCTTTTACTTAAGTCGGCATTGTGCCTTTTGTATTAAATTCCGATGCAATTTCAGTGTCTCATCGTCAATAAGAAGGTGCAAGGTATACAGTAAACCTGAAGTGAAGCATCGGAATCTAAAACTGGACTCACAGGAGAGGTTCAAATCATAGAAAGTGAGAGTGTCAGTCCTCTTTTACTTAAGTCGGAATTGTGCCTTTTGAATTTAATTCCGATGCAATTTCTGTGTGTCATCCTCAATAAGAAGGTGAAAGGGATACAGTAAACCTGAAGTGAAGCATCGGAATCTAAAACTGGACTCACAGGAAAGATTCAAATCATAGGTAGTTAGAGTGTCAGTCCTCTTGTACTTAAGTCAGTATTGTGCCTCTTGCATTAAATTCGGATGCAATTTCTGTGTTTCATCGTCAATAAGAAGGTCCAAGGGACACAGTAATCCTCAAGTGAAACATTGGAATCTTAAACTGGACTCACAGGAGAGGTTCAAATCATAGAAACTGAGAGTGTCAGTCCTCTTGTACTTAAGTCGGCATTGTGCCAATTGTATTAAATTCGGATGCATTTTCTGTGTTTCATCGTCAATAAGAAGGTCCAAGGGATACAGTAAACCTGAAGTGAAGCATCGGAATCTAAAACTGGACTCACAGGAGAGGTTCAAATCATAGAGAGTTAGAGTGTCAGTCCTCTTGTACTTAAGTCAATATTGTGCCTCTTGTATTAAATTCGGATGCAATTTCTGTGTTTCATCGCCTATAAGAATGTCCAAGGGACACAGTAAACCTTAAGTGAAACATTGGGATCTACAACTGGACTCACAGGAGAGGTTCAAATCATAGAAAGTTAGAGTGTCAGTCCACTTTTACTTATGTCGACATTGTGCCTTTTGTATTAAATTCGGATGCAATATCTGTGTTTCATCGTCAATAAGAAGGTGCAATGTATACAGTAGACCTGAAGTGAAGCATCGGAATCTAAAACTGGACTCACAGGAGAGGTTCAAATCATAGAAAGTTAGAGTGTCATTCCTCTTGTACTTAAGTCGCATTGTGCCTTTTGAATTTAATTCCGATGCAATTTCTTTGTTTCATCGTCAATAAGAAGGTGCAAGGTATACAGTAAACCTGAAGTGAAGCATCGGAATCTAAAACTGGAGTCACATTAGAGGTTCGAATCATGGAAAGTGAGAGTGTCAGTCCTCTTTTACTTGAGTCGGCATTGTGCCTTTAGTATTAAATTCCGATGCAATTTCAGTGTCTCATCGTCAATAAGAGGGTGCAAGTTATACAGTAAACCTGAAGTGAAGCATCGGAATCTAAAACTGGACTCATAGGAGACGTTCAAATCAAAGAAAGTGTGAGTGTCAGTCCTCTTGTACTTAAGTCGGCATTGTGCCATTTGTATTAAAATTAAATTCGGACGCAATTTCTGTGTTTCATCGTCAATAAGAAGGTCCAAGGGATACAGAAAACCTGAAGTGAAGCATCGGAATCTAAAACTGCATTCACAGGAGAGGTTCAAATCAAAGGAAGTGAGAGTGTCAGTCCTCTTGTACTTAAGTCGGCATTGTGCCTTTTGAATTTTATTCCGATGCAATTTCTGTGTTTTATCGTCAATAAGAACGTCCAAGGGATACAGCAAACCTGAAGTGAAGCAACGGATTCTAAAACTGGACTCACAGGAGGGGTTCAAATCATAGAAAGTTAGAGTGTCAGTCCACTTCTACTTAAGTCGACATTGTGCTTTTGTATTAAATTTCGATGCAATTTCTGTGTTTCATCGTCAATAAGAATGTGCAAGGTACACGGTAAACCTGAAGTGAAGCATCGGAATCTAAAACTGGACTCACAGGAAAGGTTCAATTCATTGAAACTGAGGGTGTCAGTCCTCTTGTACTTAAGTCGGCATTGTGCCATTTGTATTAAATTCGGATGCAATTTCTGTGTTTCATCGTCAATAAGAAGGTCCAAGGGATACAGTTAACCTGAAGTGAAGCATCGGAACCTAAAACTGGACTCACAGGAGAGGTTCATATCATAGAAAGTTAGAATGTCAGTCCACTTGTACATATGTCGACATTGTGCCTTTTGTTCTAAATTCGGATGCAATTTCTGTGTTTCATCGTCAATAAGCAGGTCCAAGGGATACAGTTAACCTGAAGTGAAGCATCGGAACCTAAAACTGGACTCACAGGAGAGGTTCATATCATAGAAAGGTAGAATGTCAGTCCACTTGTACATATGTCGGCATTGTGCCTTTTGTTCTAAAATCGGATGCAATTTCTGTGTTTCATCGTCAATAACAAGGTCCAAGGGATATAGTAAACCTGAAGTGAAGCATCGGAATCTAAAACTGGACTCACAGGAGAAGTTCAAATCATAGAAAGTTAGAGTGTTAGTCCTCTTGTACTTAAGTCGGTATTGTGCCTTTTGTATTAAATTCGAATGCAACTTCTGTGTTTTATCGTCAATAAGAAGGTCCGAGGGATACAGTAAACCTTAAGGGAAGCGTCGGTATCTAAAACTGGACTCACAGGAGAGGTTCAAATCATAGAAAGTGAGAGTGTTAGTCCTCTTGTACTTATGTCGGCATTGTGCCATTTGTATTAAATTCGGTTGCAATTTCTGTGTTTCATCGTCAATAAGAATGTCCAAGGGATACAGTAAACCTGAAGTGAAGCATCGGAATCTAAAACTGGACTCACATTAGAGCTTCGAATCATGGAAAGTGAGAGTGTCAGTCCTCTTGTACTTAAGTCGGCATTGTGCTTTTTGAATTTAATTCCGATGCAATTTCTGTGTTTTATCGTCAATAAGAACTTCCAAGGGATACAGTAAACCTGAAGTGAAGCAACGGAATCTAAAACTGGACTCACAGGAGAGGTTCAAATCATAGAAAGGTAGAGTGTCATTCCTCTTGTACTTAAGTCGCATTGTGCCTTTCAATTCATTCCGATGCAATTTCTTTGTTTCATCGTCAATAAGAAGGTCGAAGGGAGACAGTAAACCTGAAGTGAAGCATCGGAATCTGAAACTGGACTCACAGGAGAGGTTCAAATCATAGAAAGTGAGAGTGTTAGTCCTCTTGTACTTATGTCGGCATTGTGCCATTTGTATTAAATTCGGTTGCAATTTCTGTGTTTCATCGTCAATAAGAAAGTCCAAGGGATACAGTATACCTGAAGTGAAGCATCGGAATCTCAAACTGGACTCACAGGAAAGATTCAAATCATAGATAGTTAGAGTGTCAGTCCTCTTGTACTTAAGTCAATATTGTGCCTCTTGTATTAAATTTGGATGCAATTTCTGTGTTTCATCGGCTATAAGAAGGTCCAAGGGACACAGTAAAACTTAAGTGAAACCTTGGGATCTACAACTGGACTCACAGGACGGGTTCAAATCATAGAAATTTAGAGTGTCACTCCTCTTGTACTTGAGTCGGTATTGTGCCTTTTGTATTGAATTCGGATGCAATTTCGGTGTTTCATCGTCAATAACAAGGTCCAAGGGATATAGTAAACCTGAAGTGAAGCATCGGAGTCTAAAACTGGACTCACAGGAGAAGTTCAAATCATAGAAAGTTAGAGTGTCAGTCCTCTTGTACTTAAGTCGGCATTGTGCCTTTTGTATTAAATTCGGATGCAATTTCTGTGTTTCACCGTCAATAAGAAAGTCCTAGGGATACAGTAAACCTGAAGTGAAGCTTTGGAATCTAAAACTGGACTCACAGGAGAGGTTCAAATCATAGAAAGGTAGAGTGTCATTCCTCTTGTACTTAAGTCGCATTGTGCCTTTCAATTAATTCCGATGCAATTTCTTCGTTTCATCGTCAATAAGAAGGTCGAAGGGAGACAGTAAACCTGAAGTGAAGCATCGGAATCTGAAACTGGACTCACAGGAGTGGTTCAAATCATAGAAACCGAGAGTGTCAGTCCTCTTGTACTTAAGTCGACATCGTGCCATTTGTATTAAATTGGGATGCAATTTCTGTGTTTCATCTTCAATAAGAAGGTCCAATCTATACAGTAAACCTGAAGTGAAGCATCGGAATCTAAAACTGGACTCACAGGAGAGGTTCAAATCATAGAAAGTTAGAGTGTCACTCCTATTGTACTTAAGTCGGTATTGTGATTTTTTTATTAAATTCGGATGCAATTTCTGTGGTTCATCGTCAATAAGAATGTCCAAGGGATACAGTAAACCTGAATTAAAGCATCGGAATCTAAAACTGGATGCACAGGAGAGGTTCAAATCATAGAAAGTTAGAATGTCAGTCCTCTTGTACTTAAGTCGGCATTGTGCGTTTTGACTTTAATTCCGATGCAATTTCTGTGTTTCATCGTCAATAAGAAGGTGCAAGGTATACAGTAAACCTGAAGTGAAGCATCGGAATCTAAAACTGGACTCACAATAGAGGTTCAAATCATAGAAAGAGGGAGTGTCAGTCCTCTTGTACTTACGTCGGCATTGTGCCTATTGTATTGAATACCGATGCAATTTCTGTGTTTCATCGTCAATAAGAAGGTCCAAAGGATACAGAAAACCTGAAGTGAAGCATCGGAATCTAAAACTGGATTTACAGGAGAGCATCAAATCAAAGAAAGTGAGAGTGTCAGTCCTCTTGTACTTAAGTCGGCATTGTGCCTTTTGAATTTAATTCCGATGCAATTTCTGTGTTTTATCGTCAATAAGAACGCCCAAGGGATACAGTAAACCTGAAGTGAGGCAACGGAATCTAAAACTGGACTCACAGGAGAGCTTCAAATCAAAGAAAGTGAGAGTGTCAGTCCTCTTGTACTTAAGTCGACATCGTGCCATTTGTATTAAATTGGGATGCAATTTCTGTGTTTCATCTTCAATAAGAAGGTCCAATCTATACAGTAAACCTGAAGTGAAGCATCGGAATCTAAAACTGGACTCACAGGATTGGTTCAAATCATACAAAGTTAGAGAGTCAGTCCTCTTTTACTTAAGTCAGCATTGTGTCTTTTGTATTAAATTCCGATGCAATTTCTGTGTTTCATCGTCATTAAGAAGGTACAAGGTGTACAGTAAACCGTAGTGAAGCATCAGAATCTAAAACTGGACTCACATCTGAGGTTCAAATCATAGAAAGTGAGAGTGTCAGTCCTCTTGTACTTAAGTCGGCATTGTGCCATTTGTATTAAATTCGAATGCAATTTCTGTGTTTCATCGTCAATAAGATGGTCCAAGGGATACAGTTAACCTGAAGTGAAGCATCGGAATCTAAAACTGGACTCACAGAAGTGGTTCATATCATAGATAGTTAGAATGTCAGTCCTCTAGTACTTAAGTCGGCATTGTGCGTTTTGAATTTAATTCCGATGCAATTTCTGTGTTTCATCGTCAATAAGAAGGTGCAAGGTATACAGTAAACCTGAAGTGAAGCATCGGAATCTAAAACTGGACTCACAGGAGAGGTTCAAATCATAGAAAGTGAGAGTGTCAGTCCTCTTGAACTTACGTCGGCATTGTGCCTATTGTATTGAATACCGATGCAATTTCTGTGTTTCATCGTCAATAAGAAGGTCCAATGGATACAGTATACCTGAAACTAAGCATCTGAATCTAAAACTGGCCTCACAGGAGAGGTTCAAATCAAAGAAAGTGAGAGTATCAGTACTCTTGTACTTAAGTCGGCATTGTGCCTTTTGAATTTAATTCCGATGCAATTTCTGTGTTTTATCGTCAATAAGAACGTCCAAGGGATACAGTAAACATGAAGTGAAGCAACGGAATCTAAAACGTGATTCACAGGAGAGGTTCAAATCATAGAAAGTGAGAGTGTCAGTCCTCTTTTACTTAAGTCGGAATTGTGCCTTTTGAATTTAATTCCGATGCAATTTCTGTGTGTCATCCTCAATAAGAAGGTGAAAGGGATACAGTAAACCTGAAGTGAAGCATCGGAATCTAAAACTGGACTCACAGGAAAGATTCAAATCATAGGAAGTTAGAGTGTCAGTCCTCTTGTACTTAAGTCGGTATTGTGCCTCTTGTATTAAATTCGGATGCAATTTCTGTGTTTCATCGTCAATAAGAAGGTCCAAGGGATACAGTAAAACTGAAGAGAAACATCGAAATCTAAATCTGGACTCACAGGAGAGGTTCAAATCATAGAAAGTTAGAGTGTCACTCCTCTTGTACTTGAGTCGGTATTGTGCCTTTTGTATTGAATTCGGATGCAATTTCTGTGTTTCACCGTCGATAAGAAAGTCCAAGGGATACAGTGAACCTGAAGTGAAGCATCGGAAACTAAAACTGGACTCACAGGAGAGGTTCAAGTCATAGAGAGTTAGAGTGTCAGTCCTCTTGTACTTAAGTCAATATTGTGCCTCTTGTATTAAATTCGGATGCAATTTCTGTGTTTCATCGTCTATAAGAAGGTCCAAGGGACACAGTAAACCTTAAGTGAAACATTGGGATCTACAACTGGACTCACAGGAGAGGTTTAAATCATAGAAAGTTAGAGTGTCAGTCCACTTTTACTTATTTCGACATTGTACCTTTTGTATTAAATTCGGATGCAATATCTGTGTTTCATCGTCAATAAGAAGGTGCAATGTATACAGTAGACCTGAAGTGAAGCATCGGAATCAAAACTGGACTCACAGGAGAGGTTCAAATCATAGAAAGTTAGAGTGTCATTCCTCTTGTACTTAAGTCGCATTGTGCCTTTTGAATTTAATTCCGATGCAATTTCTTTGTTTCATCGTCAATAAGAAGGTGCAAGGTATACAGTAAACCTGAAGTGAAGCATCGGAATCTAAAACTGGAGTCACATTAGTTGTTCGAATCATGGAAAGTGAGAGTGTCAGTCCTCTTTTACTTGAGTCGGCATTGTGCCTTTAGTATTAAATTCCGATGCAATTTCAGTGTCTCATCGTCAATAAGAGGGTGCAAGTTATACAGTTAACCTGAAGTGAAGCATCGGAATCTAAAACTGGACTCATAGGAGACGTTCAAATCAAAGAAAGTGTGAGTGTCAGTCCTCTTGTACTTAAGTCGGCATTGTGCCATTTGTTTTAAAATTAAATTCGGACGCAATGTCTGTGTTTCATCGTCAATAAGAAGGTCCAAGGGATACAGAAAACCTGAAGTGAAGCATCGGAAACTAAAACTGCATTCACAGGAGATGTTCAAATCAAAGGAAGTGAGAGTGTCAGTCCTCTTGTACTTAGGTCGGCATTGTGCCTTTTGAATTTAATTCCGATGCAATTTCTGTGTTTTATCGTCAATAAGAACGTCCAAGGGATACAGCAAACCTGAAGTGAAGCAACGGATTCTAAAACTGGACTCACAGGAGAGGTTCAAATCATAGAATGTTAGAGTGTCAGTTCTCTTTTACTTAAGTCGGAATTGTGCCTTTTTAATTTAATTCCGATGCAATTTCTGTGTGTCATCGTCAATAAGAAGGTCAAAGGGAGACAGTAAACCTGAAGTGCAGCATCGGAATCTAAAACTGGACCCACAGGAGAGGTTCAAATCATACAAATTTAGAGTGTCATTCCTGTTTTACTTAAGTCAGCATTGTGCCTTTTGTATTAAATTCCGATGCAATTTCTGTGTTTCATCGTCAATAAGAAGGTGCAAGGTATACAGTAAACCTGAAGTGAAGCATCGGAATCTAAAACTGGACTCACATCAGAGGTTCAAATCATAGAAAGTGAGAGTGTCAGTCCTCTTGTACTTAAGTCGGCATTGTGCCATTTGTATTAAATTCGGATGCAATTTCTGTGTTTCATCGTCAATAAGAAGGTCCAAGGGATACAGTTAACCTGAAGTGAAGCATCGGAACCTAAAACTAGACTCACAGGAGAGGTTCATATCATAGAAAGTTAGAATGTCAGTCCACTTGTACTTATGTCGACATTGTGCCTTTTGTTCTAAATTCGGATGCAATTTCTGTGTTTCATCGTCAATAAGAAGGTCCAAGGGACACAGTAAACCTCAAGTGAAACCTCGGGATCTACAACTGGACTCACAGGAGAGGTTCAAATCATAGAAAGTTAGAGTGTCAGTCCACTTCTACTTAAGTCGACATTGTGCTTTTGTATTAAATTTCGATGCAATTTCTGTGTTTCATCGTCAATAAGAAGGTGCAAGGTACACAGTAAACCTGAAGTGAAGCATCGGAATCTAAAACTGGACTCACAGGAAAGGTTCAATTCATTGAAACTGAGGGTGTCAGTCCTCTTGTACTTAAGTCGGCATTGTGCCATTGGTATTAAATTCGGATGCAATTTCTGTGTTTCATCGTCAGTAAGAAGGTCCAAGGGATACAGTTAACCTGAAGTGAAGCATCGGAACCTAAAACTGGACTCACAGGAGAGGTTCATATCATAGAAAGTTAGAATGTCAGTCCACTTGTACATATGTCGGCATTGTGCCTTTTGTTCTAAATTCGGATGCAATTTCTGTGTTTCATCGTCAATAAGAAGGTCCAAGGGATACAGTTAGCCTGAAGTGAAGCATCGGAACCTAAAACTGGACTCACAGGAGAGGTTCATATCATAGAAAGTTAGAATGTCAGTCCACTTGTACATATGTCGGCATTGTGCCTTTTGTTCTAAATTCGGATGCAATTTCTGTGTTTCATCGTCAATAAGAAGGTCCAAGGGATACAGTAAACCTGAAGTGAAGCATCGGAATCTAAAACTGGACTCACAGGAAAGGTTCGAATCATGGAAAGTGAGAGTGTCAGTCCTCTTTTACTTAAGTCGGCATTGTGCCTTTTGTATTAAATTCCGATGCAATTTCAGTGTCTCATCGTCAATAAGAAGGTGCAAGGTATACAGTAAACCTGAAGTGAAGCATCGGAATCTAAAACTGGACTCACAGGAGAGGTTCAAATCATAGAAAGTGAGAGTGTCAGTCCTCTTTTACTTAAGTCGGAATTGTGCCTTTTGAATTTAATTCCGATGCAATTTCTGTGTGTCATCCTCAATAAGAAGGTGAAAGGGATACAGTAAACCTGAAGTGAAGCATCGGAATCTAAAACTGGACTCACAGGAAAGATTCAAATCATAGGTAGTTAGAGTGTCAGTCCTCTTGTACTTAAGTCAGTATTGTGCCTCTTGTATTAAATTCGGATGCAATTTCTGTGTTTCATCGTCAATAAGAAGGTCCAAGGGACACAGTAATCCTCAAGTGAAACATTGGAATCTTAAACTGGACTCACAGGAGAGGTTCAAATCATAGAAACTGAGAGTGTCAGTCCTCTTGTACTTAAGTCGGCATTGTGCCAATTGTATTAAATTCGGATGCATTTTCTGTGTTTCATCGTCAATAAGAAGGTCCAAGGGATACAGTAAACCTGAAGTGAAGCATCGGAATGTAAAACTGGACTCACAGGAGAGGTTCAAATCATAGAGAGTTAGAGTGTCAGTCCTCTTGTACTTAAGTCAATATTGTGCCTCTTGTATTAAATTCGGATGCAATTTCTGTGTTTCATCGCCTATAAGAATGTCCAAGGGACACAGTAAACCTTAAGTGAAACATTGGGATCTACAACAGGACTCACAGGAGAGGTTCAAATCATAGAAAGTTAGAGTGTCAATCCACTTTTACTTATGTCGACATTGTGCCTTTTGTATTAAATTCGGATGCAATATCTGTGTTTCATCGTCAATAAGAAGGTGCAACGTATACAGTAGACCTGAAGTGAAGCATCGGAATCTAAAACTGGACTCACAGGAGAGGTTCAAATCATAGAAAGTTAGAGTGTCAGTCCACTTCTACTTAAGTCGACATTGTGCTTTTGTATTAAATTTCGATGCAATTTCTGTGTTTCATCGTCAATAAGAATGTGCAAGGTACACAGTAAACCTGAAGTGAAGCATCGGAATCTAAAACTGGACTCACAGGAAAGGTTCAATTCATATTGAAACTGAGGGGTGTCAGTCCTCTTGTACCTTAAGTCGGCATTGTGCCATTTGTATTAAATTCGGATGCAATTTCTGTGTTTCATCGTCAAATAAGAAGGTCCAAGGGATACAGGGTGTAACCTTGAAGTGAAGCATCGGAACCTAAAACTGGACTCACAGGAGAGGTTCATATCATAGGAAAGGTTAGAATGTCAGTCCACTTGTACATATGTCGGCATTGTGCCTTTTGTTCTAAATTCGGATGCAATTTCTGTGTTTCATCGTCAATAAGAAGGGTCCCAGGGATACAGTAAACCTTAAGGGAAGCGTCGGAATCTAAAACTGGACTCACAGGTGAAGTTCAAATCATAGAAAGTTAGAGTGTTAGTCCTCTTGTACTTAAAGTCGGTATTGTGCCTTTTGTATTAAATTCGAATGCAACTTCTGTGTTTTATCGTCAATAAGAAGGTCCGAGGGATACAGTAAACCTTAAGGGAAGCGTCGGAATCTAAAACTGGACTCACAGGAGAGGTTCAAATCATAGAAAGTGAGAGTGTTAGTCCTCTTGTACTTATGTCGGCATTGTGCCATTTGTATTAAATTCGGTTGCAATTTCTGTGTTTCATCGTCAATAATGAATGTCCAAGGGATACAGGTAAACCTGAAGTGAAGCATCGGAATCTAAAACTGGACTCACATTAGAGCTTCGAATCATGGAAAGTGAGAGTGTCAGTCCTCTTTTACTTGAGTCGGCATTGTGCCTTTTGTATTAAATTCCGATGCAATTTCAGTGTCTCATCGTCAATAAGAAGGTGCAAGGTATACAGTAAACCTGAAGTGAAGCATCGGAATCTAAAACTGGACTCACAGGAGAGGTTCAAATGAAAGAAAGTGAGAGTGTCAGTCCTCTTGTACTTAAGTCGGCATTGTGCCATTTGTATTAAATTCGGACGCAATTTCTGTGTTTCATCGTCAATAAGAAGGTCCAAGGGATACAGAAAACCTGAAGTGAAGCATCGGAATCTAAAACTGGATTCACACTAGAGGTTCAAATCAAAGAAAGTGAGAGTGTCAGTCCTCTTGTACTTAAGTCGGCATTGTGCTTTTTGAATTTAATTGCGATGCAATTTCTGTGTTTTATCGTCAATAAGAACTTCCAAGGGATTTTATCGTCAATAAGAACTTCCAAGGGATACAGTAAACCTGAAGTGAAGCAACGGATTCTAAAACTGGACTCACAGGAAAGATTCAAATCATAGATAGTTAGAGTGTCAGTCCTCTTGTACTTAAGTCAATATTGTGCCTCTTGTATTAAATTCGGATGCAATTTCTGTGTTTCATCGTCTATAAGAAGGTCCAAGGGACACAGTAAACCTTAAGTGGAACATCGGGATCTACAACTGAACTCACAGGAGAGGTTCAAATCATAGAAAGTTAGAGGGTCAGGCTACTTTTACTTAAGTCGACATTGTGCCTTTTGTATTAAATTTCGATGCAATTTCTGTGTTTCATCGTCAATAAGTAGGTGCAAGGTACACAGTAAACCTGAAGTGAAGCATCGGAATCTAAAACTGGACTCACAGGAGAGGTTCAAATCATAGAAACTGAGGGTGTCAGTCCTCTTGTACTTAAGTCGGCATTGTGCCATTTGTACTAAATTCGGATGCAATTTCTGTGTTTCACCGTCAATAAGAAAGTCCAAGGGATACAGTAAACCTGAAGTGAAGCATCGGAATCTAAAACTGGACTCACATTAGAGGTTCAAATCATAGAAAGTTAGAGTGTCACTCCTCTTGTACTTGAGTCGATATTGTGCCTTTTGTATTGATTTCGGATGCAATTTCTGTGTTTCATCGTCAATAACAAGGTCCAAGGGATATAGTAAACCTGAAGTGAAGCATCGGAATCTAAAACTGGACTCACACGAGAAGTTCAAATCATAGAAAGTTAGAGTGTCAGTCCTCTTGTACTTATGTAGGCATTGTGCCTTTTGTATTAAATTCGGATGCAATTTCTGTGTTTCACCGTCAATAAGAAAGTCCAAGGGATACAGTAAACCTGAAGTGAAGCATCGAAATCTAAAACTGGACTCACATGACAGGTTCAAATCATAGAGAGTTAGAGTGTCACTCCTCTTGTACTTAAGTCGGTATTGTGCCTTTTGTATTAAATTCGGATGCAATATCTGTGTTTCATCGTCAACAAGAAGGTCCAAGGGATACAGTAAACCTTAAGGGAAGCGTCGGAATTTAGAACTGGACTCACAGTAGAGGTTCAAACCATAGAATGTTAGAGTGGTAGTCCTCTTTTACTTAAGTCGGCATTGTGCCTTTTGTATTAAATTCGGATGAATTTTCTGTGTTTAATCGTCAATAAGAAGGTCCAAACGATACAGTAAACTTGAAGTGAAGCATCGGAATCTAAAACTGGACTCACAGGAGAAGTTCAAATCATAGAAAGTTAGAGTGTCAGTCCTCTTGTACTTAAGTCGGCATTGTGCCTTTTGTATGAAATTCGGATGCAATTTCTGTGATTCACCGTCAATAAGAAAGTCCAAGGGATACAGTAAACCTGAAGTGAAGCATCGGAATCTAAAACTGGACTCACAGCAGAGGTTCAAATCATAGAAAGGTAGAAAGTCATTCCTCTTGTACTTAAGTCGCATTGTGAATTTGCATTTAATTCCGATGCAATTTCTTTGCTTCATCGTCAATAAGAAGGTGCATGGTATACAGTAAACCTGAAGTGAAGCATCGGAATCTAAAACTGGACTCACAGGAGAGGTTCAAATCATAGAAAGTGAGAGTGTTAGTCCTCTTGTTCTTAAGTCGGTATTGTGCCTTTTGTATTAAATTCGAATGCAACTTCTGTGTTTTATCGTCAATAAGAAGGTCCGAGGGATACATTAAACCTTAAGGGAAGCGTCGGAATCTAAAACTGGACTCACAGGAGAGGTTCAAATCATAGAAAGTGAGAGTGTTAGTCCTCTTGTACTTATGTCGGCATTGTGCCATTTGTATTAAATTCGGTTGCAATTTCTGTGTTTCATCGTCAATAAGAATGTCCTAGGGATACAGTAAACCTGAAGTGATGCATCGGAATCTAAAACTGGACTCACAGGAGAGGTTCAAATCATAGAAAGTGAGAGTGTTAGTCCTCTTGTACTTAAGTCCGTATTGTGCCTTTTGTATTAAATTCGGATGCAATTTCTGTGTTTCATCGTCAATAAGAAGGTCCAAGGGATACAGTAAACCTTAAGGGAAGCGTCGGAATCTAGAACTGGACTCACAGTAGAGGTTCAAATCATAGAATGTTAGAGTGTTAGTCCTCTTTTACTTAAGTCGGCATTGTGCCTTTTGTATTAAATTCGGATGAATTTTCTGTGTTTTATCGTCAATAAGAAGGTCCAAGGGATACAGTAAACCTGAAGTGAAGCATCGGAATCTAAAACTGGACTCACAGGAGAGGTTCAAATCATAGAAAAGTAGAGTGTCATTCCTCTTGTACTTAAGTCGCATTGTGCCTTTGAATTTAATTCCGATGCAATTTCTTTGTTTCATCGTCAATAACGAGGTGCAAGGTAAACAGTAAACCTGAAGTGAAGCATCGGAATCTAAAACTGGACTCACAAGAGAGGTTCAAATCATAGAAAGTGAGAGTGTTAGTCCTCTCGTACTTAAGTCGGTATTGTATCTTTTGTATTAAAATCGGATGCAATTTCTGTGTTTTATCGTCCATAAGAAGGTCCAAGGGATACAGTAAACCTTAAGGGAAGCGTCGGAATCTAAAACTGGACTCACAGGAGAGGTCCAAATCATAGAAAGTGAGAGTGTTAGTCCTCTTGTACTTAAGTCGGCATTGTGCCTTTTGTATTAAATTCGGATGCAATTTCTGTGTTTCGCCGTCAATAAGAAAGTCCAAGGGATACAGTAAACCTGAAGTGAAGCATCGAAATCTAAAACTGGACTCACATGAGAGATTCAAATCATAGAGAGTTAGAGTGTCACTCCTCTTGTACTTAAGTCGGTATTGTGCCTTTTGTATTAAATTCGGATGCAATATCTGTGTTTCATCGTCAATAAGAAGGTCCAAGGGATACAGTAAACCTTAAGGGAGGCGTCGGAATCTAGAACTGGACTCACAGTAGAGGTTCAAATCATAGAATGTTAGGGTGTTAGTCCTCTTTTACTTAAGTCGGCATTGTGCCTTTGCATTAAATTCGGATAAATTTTCTGTGTTTAATCGTCAATAAGAAGGTCCAAGGGATACAATAAACCTGAAGTGAAGCATCGGAATCTAAAACTGGACTCACAGGAGAGGTTCAAATCATAGAAAGGTAGAGTGTCATTCCTCTTGTACTTAAGTCGCATTGTGCCTTTGAATTTAATTCCGATGCAATTTCTTTGTTTCATCGTCAATAAGAAGGTGCAAGGTATACAGTAAACCTGAAGTGAAGCATCGGAATCTAAAACTG
Organism: Schistocerca piceifrons; assembly: GCF_021461385.2. Classification (NCBI taxonomy): domain Eukaryota; kingdom Metazoa; phylum Arthropoda; class Insecta; order Orthoptera; family Acrididae; genus Schistocerca; species Schistocerca piceifrons. Next base: position 1,738 of record NW_025728327.1, on the reverse strand, counting down.
GACTCACAAGAGAGGTTCAAATCATAGAAAGTGAGAGTGTTAGTCCTCTTGTAATTAAGTCGGTATTGTATCTTTTGTATTAAAATCGGATGCAATTTCTGTGTTTTATCGTCCATAAGAAGGTCCAAGGGATACAGTAAACCTTAAGGGAGGCGTCGGAATCTAAAACTGGACTCACAGGAGAGGTTCAAATCATAGAAAGTGAGAGTGTTAGTCCTCTTGTACTTAAGTCGGCATTGTGCCATTTGTATTAAAGTCGGTTGCAATTTCTGTGTTTCATCGTCAATAAGAATGTCCAAGGGATACAGTAAACCTGAAGTGATGCATCGGAATCTAAAAATGGACTCACTGGAGAGATTAAAATCATAGAAAGTTAGAGTGTTACTCCTCTTGTACTTATGTCGGTATTGTGCCTTTTGTATTAAATTCGGATGCAATTTCTGTGTTTCATCGTCAATAAGATGGTCCAAGGGACACAGTAATCCTCAAGTAAAACATCGGAATCTAAAACTGGACTCACAGGAGGGGTTCGAATCATAGAAAGTTAGAGTGTCAGTCCACTTTTACTTAAGTTGACATTGTGCATTTTGTATTAAATTTCGATGCAATTTCTGTGTTTCATCGTCAATAAGAAGGTGCAAGGTACACAGTAAACCTGAAGTGAAGCATCGGAATCTAAAACTGGTCTCACAGGAGAGTTTCATATCATAGAAACTGAGAGTGTCAGACCTCTTGTACTTAAGTCGGCATTGTGCCAATTGTATTAAATTCGGATGCAATTTCTTTGTTTCATCGTCAATAAGAAGGTCCAAGGGATACAGTAAAACTGAAGTGAAACATCGGAATCTAAATCTGGACTCACAGGAGAGGTTCAAATCATAGAAAGTTAGAGTGTCACTCCTCTTGTACTTGAGTCGGTATTGTGCCTTTTGTATTGAATTCGGATGCAATTTCTGTGTTTCATCGTCAATAAGAAGGTCCAAGGGACACAGTAATCCTCAAGTGAAACATCGGAATCTAAAACTGGACTCACAGGAGAGGTTCGAATCATAGAAAGTTAGAGTGTCAGTCCACTTTTACTTAAGACGACATTGTGCCTTTTGTTTTAAATTTCGATGCAATTTCTGTGTTTCATCGTCAATAAGTTGGTGCAAGGTACACAGTAAACCTGAAGTGAAGCATCGGAATCTAAAACTGGACTCACAGGAGAGGTTCAAATCATAGTCAGTCCTCTTGTACTTAAGTCGGCATTGTGCCTTTTGTATTAAATTCGGATGCAATTTCTGTGTTTCACCGTCAATAAGAAAGTCCAAGGGATACAGTAAACCTGAAGTGAAGCATCGGAATCTAAGACTGGACTCACATTAGAGGTTCAAATCATAGATAGTTAGAGTGTCACTCCTCTTGTACTTAAGTCGGTATTGTGCCTTTTGTATTATATTCGGCTGCAATATCCGTGTTTCATCGTCAATAAGAAGGTGCAATGTATACAGTAGACCTGAAGTGAAGCATCGGAATCTAAAACTGGACTCACATTAGAGGTTCAAATCATAGAAAGGTAGAGTGTCATTCCTCTTGTACTTAAGTCGCATTGTGCCTTTTGAATTTAATTCCGATGCAATTTCTTTGTTTCATCGTCAATAAGAAGGTGCAAGGTATACAGTAAACCTGAAGTGAAGCATCGGAATCTAAAACTGGACTCACAAGAGAGGTTCGAATCATGGAAAGTGAGAGTGTC
>NW_025728326.1:0-27227 GCF_021461385.2 Schistocerca piceifrons | reverse complement strand
GCGCCGCGAGCCGTATGGTGCTGCTCGCACAAAATGCATCGTTTTTCTCGGCAGAGGAGCGTTGTTGCGACTGTCTGCCATCTAACTCGACAGCCAATAGCTCTCTTGTAAGGAGACAGGTACATGGACGGCCACCATTCTGTTCGCCGATTGCGGAAACGTCAGGAGCTCTCGTTACATCTCGATAGCGCGAGGCACTACAAATTCTCGCCTGTGGCGCGACGAAAGCATACTTACCTGGCGTAGGGGATACCGTGATCATGAAGGCGGTTCCTCCGGGGTGAGGCTCTTCCATTGCACTTCGGTCGAGCTGACCCCCGCGATTACTCCAAATGTGAGTAACTCGGGCGCATAATTTTTGGTAGTCGGGACTTGCGTTCGCGCTGTCCCGGTGTCTATTTCAATTGCAAACGCAGTATTCTGTGGTAGCAGTCGGTAACTAGTGCGTCTGAGCACTCGGCCAGCAACGTCTTCCGCAAGGGACTGCCAAACGCAGCAGCACTCGCGCTACGCGCGTACCACACGTCTGCGTCGACCTGGCGTCAAACCCAGAGCCAGAGCACACTGTCTGTTCGATAAGCGCGGGGGACGCGCACCAGTAGTAGCAGCGGCAGCCGCGAGATGGCACAAGCGGTCTAACTCTGGTACGACATCCACATTAATGGCCGAACGGCGACTTTTGGCTTTCTCTGTCCATCAGGGGAATGCGCGCCAAACGCAATTGGACGGCGCGGCATTCCCTGCACGCGCGGCGACCGCGGTGGCGCGAGCCGGCGTACACGAGGCGTCGCCCAGCCGAACGCTTTGTCGTCTGTGGCCAGGTACATGAGGGGGCCGGCAGCAAGCGTCTAGCGTAGCGTCCCGAGACTTGCAGACTTGCGGCACTTGAGGAGCTTGCGGGGATGTGAAATGACGTGGCCAACTGTACCGAAAACGGGGAAGAGAAATTCTAGGCAACAGCCACTTGTGCTCCCGGGCGGCCACACTGACAACGGGGGGCCAGCGTTGCTCAAATTCGGTGATGGGACGAGAACCGCTGTAGGCTGTTTATTAGGCCACGACAGTGAGCGTTTACTTTCTGTAAGGAATGTCTTGTCGTCGCAGGTGTTGTGTTTCGCCTGTACTCGGGGCTCCAGGGAAAGTAGAAAACGCAATGTTATCAGGTGTTTTTCTTGCAAGAAATCGAGTCAAAAGGTCTGTATTACACACGTCTTTACCAGGTTCGGAACTTCAAATCTGTTTATGGCCTCTTTACAAGCTCGCTATTCGTCTTCCAAAATATTAAAAGTACACCATACCTCCAGATTCAGCCGTCCCCCACCCCCTGTACAAACTGTCTGTCGTATGGGCGCCCTTGGAGTGAGAACAGATAGGTTTCGAATGGAATGGAAATAACATAAAACTCTTCTTTTCTCTCTCTCTCTCTCTCTCTCTCTCTCTCTCTTCTGTAACAAGTGTAATTAAAAACACAATTTCTCCCTACTCACTGACAAAATATCCGAACAGTGCCTTCTGTAACACACACAGTTCTACATTGACAGACGCGTAATAGCGGCAGTTTCAATAAATTACTAATTGCAGAAACGGGTAGCCCTCAGTGAATTCGTTGTTGCATCACTACATTCACAGAAAAGAGACTTCCTTGTTTCCCATCGCTTTGTTACACACCTGACGTGTTGTGTTTACAAACAAAAAGCAATTTAGTTTTATCTTTACCTAATCCACGTCTAAGCCAAGATTGCTACAAGGTATCAATCGTTTACCAAATACCGCACAATTAATCTGCATCTTCGAAATCAACCCGACACAGCTGAAATGTTGTCATGAATGAGACTTTATTTTTCTCTCTTATGCGCGAAGAAAATATGTCCATATTCCGAATGAAAATTTGCACAAATATTCGATCGAGCTTTCCACGTCCTACTCGGAAGGAGAAGCAAAAAGAAGTGTTACCTTTTAAGTGTCTTCTGTTACTCGGCGTCGAATGTCGAACGTGCTGGCTGATGTTCGTTCTTGGAGTTCACTGACGTCCTGTTTGTTCGTCGCGCACAACACTCACGAGTGCATCCAGCTCTCTTAGAACATCTGACAGTCTGAGCTGTGGTCCTTCAGTTGCTCGGCGACAGTCGACCGCGCGTGACAATGCTGCCGTATTTGCTAGCACTAAGGGCTCTCCTGGAAGGAGCGAAAGTAAAGTGTGGCTTGCATTGTGGCTGCAAAAAGCACTCATTCCGCAGATCGCATTCGCGGTTTCAACAGCCGAGGAAGAGGGCTCGTTGGAGACGGAGAGGAGGGCCCGGAGGCGGCAACCCGGACTTGGCCCGCCATCTTCCGGAGGGGAACGGTAAATTAACCCCAGCAGCGGCCGGCGCCGCGAGCCGTATGGTGCTGCTCGCACAAAATGCATCGTTTTTCTCGGCAGAGGAGCGTTGTTGCGACTGTCTGCCATCTAACTCGACAGCCAATAGCTCTCTTGTAAGGAGACAGGTACATGGACGGCCACCATTCTGTTCGCCGATTGCGGAAACGTCAGGAGCTCTCGTTACATCTCGATAGCGCGAGGCACTACAAATTCTCGCCTGTGGCGCGACGAAAGCATACTTACCTGGCGTAGGGGATACCGTGATCATGAAGGCGGTTCCTCCGGGGTGAGGCTCTTCCATTGCACTTCGGTCGAGCTGACCCCCGCGATTACTCCAAATGTGAGTAACTCGGGCGCATAATTTTTGGTAGTCGGGACTTGCGTTCGCGCTGTCCCGGTGTCTATTTCAATTGCAAACGCAGTATTCTGTGGTAGCAGTCGGTAACTAGTGCGTCTGAGCACTCGGCCAGCAACGTCTTCCGCAAGGGACTGCCAAACGCAGCAGCACTCGCGCTACGCGCGTACCACACGTCTGCGTCGACCTGGCGTCAAACCCAGAGCCAGAGCACACTGTCTGTTCGATAAGCGCGGGGGACGCGCACCAGTAGTAGCAGCGGCAGCCGCGAGATGGCACAAGCGGTCTAACTCTGGTACGACATCCACATTAATGGCCGAACGGCGACTTTTGGCTTTCTCTGTCCATCAGGGGAATGCGCGCCAAACGCAATTGGACGGCGCGGCATTCCCTGCACGCGCGGCGACCGCGGTGGCGCGAGCCGGCGTACACGAGGCGTCGCCCAGCCGAACGCTTTGTCGTCTGTGGCCAGGTACATGAGGGGGCCGGCAGCAAGCGTCTAGCGTAGCGTCCCGAGACTTGCAGACTTGCGGCACTTGAGGAGCTTGCGGGGATGTGAAATGACGTGGCCAACTGTACCGAAAACGGGGAAGAGAAATTCTAGGCAACAGCCACTTGTGCTCCCGGGCGGCCACACTGACAACGGGGGCCAGCGTTGCTCAAATTCGGTGATGGGACGAGAACCGCTGTAGGCTGTTTATTAGGCCACGACAGTGAGCGTTTACTTTCTGTAAGGAATGTCTTGTCGTCGCAGGTGTTGTGTTTCGCCTGTACTCGGGGCTCCCAGGGAAAGTAGAAAACGCAATGTTATCAGGTGTTTTTCTTGCAAGAAATCGAGTCAAAAGGTCTGTATTACACACGTCTTTACCAGGTTCGGAACTTCAAATCTGTTTATGGCCTCTTTACAAGCTCGCTATTCGTCTTCCAAAATATTAAAAGTACACCATACCTCCAGATTCAGCCGTCCCCCACCCCCTGTACAAACTGTCTGTCGTATGGGCGCCCTTGGAGTGAGAACAGATAGGTTTCGAATGGAATGGAAATAACATAAAACTCTTCTTTTCTCTCTCTCTCTCTCTCTCTCTCTCTCTCTCTTCTGTAACAAGTGTAATTAAAAACACAATTTCTCCCTACTCACTGACAAAATATCCGAACAGTGCCTTCTGTAACACACACAGTTCTACATTGACAGACGCGTAATAGCGGCAGTTTCAATAAATTACTAATTGCAGAAACGGGTAGCCCTCAGTGAATTCGTTGTTGCATCACTACATTCACAGAAAAGAGACTTCCTTGTTTCCCATCGCTTTGTTACACACCTGACGTGTTGTGTTTACAAACAAAAAGCAATTTAGTTTTATCTTTACCTAATCCACGTCTAAGCCAAGATTGCTACAAGGTATCAATCGTTTACCAAATACCGCACAATTAATCTGCATCTTCGAAATCAACCCGACACAGCTGAAATGTTGTCATGAATGAGACTTTATTTTTCTCTCTTATGCGCGAAGAAAATATGTCCATATTCCGAATGAAAATTTGCACAAATATTCGATCGAGCTTTCCACGTCCTACTCGGAAGGAGAAGCAAAAAGAAGTGTTACCTTTTAAGTGTCTTCTGTTACTCGGCGTCGAATGTCGAACGTGCTGGCTGATGTTCGTTCTTGGAGTTCACTGACGTCCTGTTTGTTCGTCGCGCACAACACTCACGAGTGCATCCAGCTCTCTTAGAACATCTGACAGTCTGAGCTGTGGTCCTTCAGTTGCTCGGCGACAGTCGACCGCGCGTGACAATGCTGCCGTATTTGCTAGCACTAAGGGCTCTCCTGGAAGGAGCGAAAGTAAAGTGTGGCTTGCATTGTGGCTGCAAAAAGCACTCATTCCGCAGATCGCATTCGCGGTTTCAACAGCCGAGGAAGAGGGCTCGTTGGAGACGGAGAGGAGGGCCCGGAGGCGGCAACCCGGACTTGGCCCGCCATCTTCCGGAGGGAACGGTAAATTAACCCCAGCAGCGGCCGGCGCCGCGAGCCGTATGGTGCTGCTCGCACAAAATGCATCGTTTTTCTCGGCAGAGGAGCGTTGTTGCGACTGTCTGCCATCTAACTCGACAGCCAATAGCTCTCTTGTAAGGAGACAGGTACATGGACGGCCACCATTCTGTTCGCCGATTGCGGAAACGTCAGGAGCTCTCGTTACATCTCGATAGCGCGAGGCACTACAAATTCTCGCCTGTGGCGCGACGAAAGCATACTTACCTGGCGTAGGGGATACCGTGATCATGAAGGCGGTTCCTCCGGGGTGAGGCTCTTCCATTGCACTTCGGTCGAGCTGACCCCCGCGATTACTCCAAATGTGAGTAACTCGGGCGCATAATTTTTGGTAGTCGGGACTTGCGTTCGCGCTGTCCCGGTGTCTATTTCAATTGCAAACGCAGTATTCTGTGGTAGCAGTCGGTAACTAGTGCGTCTGAGCACTCGGCCAGCAACGTCTTCCGCAAGGGACTGCCAAACGCAGCAGCACTCGCGCTACGCGCGTACCACACGTCTGCGTCGACCTGGCGTCAAACCCAGAGCCAGAGCACACTGTCTGTTCGATAAGCGCGGGGGGACGCGCACCAGTAGTAGCAGCGGCAGCCGCGAGATGGCACAAGCGGTCTAACTCTGGTACGACATCCACATTAATGGCCGAACGGCGACTTTTGGCTTTCTCTGTCCATCAGGGGAATGCGCGCCAAACGCAATTGGACGGCGCGGCATTCCCTGCACGCGCGGCGACCGCGGTGGCGCGAGCCGGCGTACACGAGGCGTCGCCCAGCCGAACGCTTTGTCGTCTGTGGCCAGGTACATGAGGGGGCCGGCAGCAAGCGTCTAGCGTAGCGTCCCGAGACTTGCAGACTTGCGGCACTTGAGGAGCTTGCGGGGATGTGAAATGACGTGGCCAACTGTACCGAAAACGGGGAAGAGAAATTCTAGGCAACAGCCACTTGTGCTCCCGGGCGGCCACACTGACAACGGGGGCCAGCGTTGCTCAAATTCGGTGATGGGACGAGAACCGCTGTAGGCTGTTTATTAGGCCACGACAGTGAGCGTTTACTTTCTGTAAGGAATGTCTTGTCGTCGCAGGTGTTGTGTTTCGCCTGTACTCGGGGCTCCCAGGGAAAGTAGAAAACGCAATGTTATCAGGTGTTTTTCTTGCAAGAAATCGAGTCAAAAGGTCTGTATTACACACGTCTTTACCAGGTTCGGAACTTCAAATCTGTTTATGGCCTCTTTACAAGCTCGCTATTCGTCTTCCAAAATATTAAAAGTACACCATACCTCCAGATTCAGCCGTCCCCCACCCCCTGTACAAACTGTCTGTCGTATGGGCGCCCTTGGAGTGAGAACAGATAGGTTTCGAATGGAATGGAAATAACATAAAACTCTTCTTTTCTCTCTCTCTCTCTCTCTCTCTCTCTCTCTTCTGTAACAAGTGTAATTAAAAACACAATTTCTCCCTACTCACTGACAAAATATCCGAACAGTGCCTTCTGTAACACACACAGTTCTACATTGACAGACGCGTAATAGCGGCAGTTTCAATAAATTACTAATTGCAGAAACGGGTAGCCCTCAGTGAATTCGTTGTTGCATCACTACATTCACAGAAAAGAGACTTCCTTGTTTCCCATCGCTTTGTTACACACCTGACGTGTTGTGTTTACAAACAAAAAGCAATTTAGTTTTATCTTTACCTAATCCACGTCTAAGCCAAGATTGCTACAAGGTATCAATCGTTTACCAAATACCGCACAATTAATCTGCATCTTCGAAATCAACCCGACACAGCTGAAATGTTGTCATGAATGAGACTTTATTTTTCTCTCTTATGCGCGAAGAAAATATGTCCATATTCCGAATGAAAATTTGCACAAATATTCGATCGAGCTTTCCACGTCCTACTCGGAAGGAGAAGCAAAAAGAAGTGTTACCTTTTAAGTGTCTTCTGTTACTCGGCGTCGAATGTCGAACGTGCTGGCTGATGTTCGTTCTTGGAGTTCACTGACGTCCTGTTTGTTCGTCGCGCACAACACTCACGAGTGCATCCAGCTCTCTTAGAACATCTGACAGTCTGAGCTGTGGTCCTTCAGTTGCTCGGCGACAGTCGACCGCGCGTGACAATGCTGCCGTATTTGCTAGCACTAAGGGCTCTCCTGGAAGGAGCGAAAGTAAAGTGTGGCTTGCATTGTGGCTGCAAAAAGCACTCATTCCGCAGATCGCATTCGCGGTTTCAACAGCCGAGGAAGAGGGCTCGTTGGAGACGGAGAGGAGGGCCCGGAGGCGGCAACCCGGACTTGGCCCGCCATCTTCCGGAGGGAACGGTAAATTAACCCCAGCAGCGGCCGGCGCCGCGAGCCGTATGGTGCTGCTCGCACAAAATGCATCGTTTTTCTCGGCAGAGGAGCGTTGTTGCGACTGTCTGCCATCTAACTCGACAGCCAATAGCTCTCTTGTAAGGAGACAGGTACATGGACGGCCACCATTCTGTTCGCCGATTGCGGAAACGTCAGGAGCTCTCGTTACATCTCGATAGCGCGAGGCACTACAAATTCTCGCCTGTGGCGCGACGAAAGCATACTTACCTGGCGTAGGGGATACCGTGATCATGAAGGCGGTTCCTCCGGGGTGAGGCTCTTCCATTGCACTTCGGTCGAGCTGACCCCCGCGATTACTCCAAATGTGAGTAACTCGGGCGCATAATTTTTGGTAGTCGGGACTTGCGTTCGCGCTGTCCCGGTGTCTATTTCAATTGCAAACGCAGTATTCTGTGGTAGCAGTCGGTAACTAGTGCGTCTGAGCACTCGGCCAGCAACGTCTTCCGCAAGGGACTGCCAAACGCAGCAGCACTCGCGCTACGCGCGTACCACACGTCTGCGTCGACCTGGCGTCAAACCCAGAGCCAGAGCACACTGTCTGTTCGATAAGCGCGGGGGACGCGCACCAGTAGTAGCAGCGGCAGCCGCGAGATGGCACAAGCGGTCTAACTCTGGTACGACATCCACATTAATGGCCGAACGGCGACTTTTGGCTTTCTCTGTCCATCAGGGGAATGCGCGCCAAACGCAATTGGACGGCGCGGCATTCCCTGCACGCGCGGCGACCGCGGTGGCGCGAGCCGGCGTACACGAGGCGTCGCCCAGCCGAACGCTTTGTCGTCTGTGGCCAGGTACATGAGGGGGCCGGCAGCAAGCGTCTAGCGTAGCGTCCCGAGACTTGCAGACTTGCGGCACTTGAGGAGCTTGCGGGGATGTGAAATGACGTGGCCAACTGTACCGAAAACGGGGAAGAGAAATTCTAGGCAACAGCCACTTGTGCTCCCGGGCGGCCACACTGACAACGGGGGCCAGCGTTGCTCAAATTCGGTGATGGGACGAGAACCGCTGTAGGCTGTTTATTAGGCCACGACAGTGAGCGTTTACTTTCTGTAAGGAATGTCTTGTCGTCGCAGGTGTTGTGTTTCGCCTGTACTCGGGGCTCCCAGGGAAAGTAGAAAACGCAATGTTATCAGGTGTTTTTCTTGCAAGAAATCGAGTCAAAAGGTCTGTATTACACACGTCTTTACCAGGTTCGGAACTTCAAATCTGTTTATGGCCTCTTTACAAGCTCGCTATTCGTCTTCCAAAATATTAAAAGTACACCATACCTCCAGATTCAGCCGTCCCCCACCCCCTGTACAAACTGTCTGTCGTATGGGCGCCCTTGGAGTGAGAACAGATAGGTTTCGAATGGAATGGAAATAACATAAAACTCTTCTTTTCTCTCTCTCTCTCTCTCTCTCTCTCTCTCTCTTCTGTAACAAGTGTAATTAAAAACACAATTTCTCCCTACTCACTGACAAAATATCCGAACAGTGCCTTCTGTAACACACACAGTTCTACATTGACAGACGCGTAATAGCGGCAGTTTCAATAAATTACTAATTGCAGAAACGGGTAGCCCTCAGTGAATTCGTTGTTGCATCACTACATTCACAGAAAAGAGACTTCCTTGTTTCCCATCGCTTTGTTACACACCTGACGTGTTGTGTTTACAAACAAAAAGCAATTTAGTTTTATCTTTACCTAATCCACGTCTAAGCCAAGATTGCTACAAGGTATCAATCGTTTACCAAATACCGCACAATTAATCTGCATCTTCGAAATCAACCCGACACAGCTGAAATGTTGTCATGAATGAGACTTTATTTTTCTCTCTTATGCGCGAAGAAAATATGTCCATATTCCGAATGAAAATTTGCACAAATATTCGATCGAGCTTTCCACGTCCTACTCGGAAGGAGAAGCAAAAAGAAGTGTTACCTTTTAAGTGTCTTCTGTTACTCGGCGTCGAATGTCGAACGTGCTGGCTGATGTTCGTTCTTGGAGTTCACTGACGTCCTGTTTGTTCGTCGCGCACAACACTCACGAGTGCATCCAGCTCTCTTAGAACATCTGACAGTCTGAGCTGTGGTCCTTCAGTTGCTCGGCGACAGTCGACCGCGCGTGACAATGCTGCCGTATTTGCTAGCACTAAGGGCTCTCCTGGAAGGAGCGAAAGTAAAGTGTGGCTTGCATTGTGGCTGCAAAAAGCACTCATTCCGCAGATCGCATTCGCGGTTTCAACAGCCGAGGAAGAGGGCTCGTTGGAGACGGAGAGGAGGGCCCGGAGGCGGCAACCCGGACTTGGCCCGCCATCTTCCGGAGGGAACGGTAAATTAACCCCAGCAGCGGCCGGCGCCGCGAGCCGTATGGTGCTGCTCGCACAAAATGCATCGTTTTTCTCGGCAGAGGAGCGTTGTTGCGACTGTCTGCCATCTAACTCGACAGCCAATAGCTCTCTTGTAAGGAGACAGGTACATGGACGGCCACCATTCTGTTCGCCGATTGCGGAAACGTCAGGAGCTCTCGTTACATCTCGATAGCGCGAGGCACTACAAATTCTCGCCTGTGGCGCGACGAAAGCATACTTACCTGGCGTAGGGGATACCGTGATCATGAAGGCGGTTCCTCCGGGGTGAGGCTCTTCCATTGCACTTCGGTCGAGCTGACCCCCGCGATTACTCCAAATGTGAGTAACTCGGGCGCATAATTTTTGGTAGTCGGGACTTGCGTTCGCGCTGTCCCGGTGTCTATTTCAATTGCAAACGCAGTATTCTGTGGTAGCAGTCGGTAACTAGTGCGTCTGAGCACTCGGCCAGCAACGTCTTCCGCAAGGGACTGCCAAACGCAGCAGCACTCGCGCTACGCGCGTACCACACGTCTGCGTCGACCTGGCGTCAAACCAGAGCCAGAGCACACTGTCTGTTCGATAAGCGCGGGGGACGCGCACCAGTAGTAGCAGCGGCAGCCGCGAGATGGCACAAGCGGTCTAACTCTGGTACGACATCCACATTAATGGCCGAACGGCGACTTTTGGCTTTCTCTGTCCATCAGGGGAATGCGCGCCAAACGCAATTGGACGGCGCGGCATTCCCTGCACGCGCGGCGACCGCGGTGGCGCGAGCCGGCGTACACGAGGCGTCGCCCAGCCGAACGCTTTGTCGTCTGTGGCCAGGTACATGAGGGGGCCGGCAGCAAGCGTCTAGCGTAGCGTCCCGAGACTTGCAGACTTGCGGCACTTGAGGAGCTTGCGGGGATGTGAAATGACGTGGCCAACTGTACCGAAAACGGGGAAGAGAAATTCTAGGCAACAGCCACTTGTGCTCCCGGGCGGCCACACTGACAACGGGGGCCAGCGTTGCTCAAATTCGGTGATGGGACGAGAACCGCTGTAGGCTGTTTATTAGGCCACGACAGTGAGCGTTTACTTTCTGTAAGGAATGTCTTGTCGTCGCAGGTGTTGTGTTTCGCCTGTACTCGGGGCTCCCAGGGAAAGTAGAAAACGCAATGTTATCAGGTGTTTTTCTTGCAAGAAATCGAGTCAAAAGGTCTGTATTACACACGTCTTTACCAGGTTCGGAACTTCAAATCTGTTTATGGCCTCTTTACAAGCTCGCTATTCGTCTTCCAAAATATTAAAAGTACACCATACCTCCAGATTCAGCCGTCCCCCACCCCCTGTACAAACTGTCTGTCGTATGGGCGCCTTGGAGTGAGAACAGATAGGTTTCGAATGGAATGGAAATAACATAAAACTCTTCTTTTCTCTCTCTCTCTCTCTCTCTCTCTCTCTCTTCTGTAACAAGTGTAATTAAAAACACAATTTCTCCCTACTCACTGACAAAATATCCGAACAGTGCCTTCTGTAACACACACAGTTCTACATTGACAGACGCGTAATAGCGGCAGTTTCAATAAATTACTAATTGCAGAAACGGGTAGCCCTCAGTGAATTCGTTGTTGCATCACTACATTCACAGAAAAGAGACTTCCTTGTTTCCCATCGCTTTGTTACACACCTGACGTGTTGTGTTTACAAACAAAAAGCAATTTAGTTTTATCTTTACCTAATCCACGTCTAAGCCAAGATTGCTACAAGGTATCAATCGTTTACCAAATACCGCACAATTAATCTGCATCTTCGAAATCAACCCGACACAGCTGAAATGTTGTCATGAATGAGACTTTATTTTTCTCTCTTATGCGCGAAGAAAATATGTCCATATTCCGAATGAAAATTTGCACAAATATTCGATCGAGCTTTCCACGTCCTACTCGGAAGGAGAAGCAAAAAGAAGTGTTACCTTTTAAGTGTCTTCTGTTACTCGGCGTCGAATGTCGAACGTGCTGGCTGATGTTCGTTCTTGGAGTTCACTGACGTCCTGTTTGTTCGTCGCGCACAACACTCACGAGTGCATCCAGCTCTCTTAGAACATCTGACAGTCTGAGCTGTGGTCCTTCAGTTGCTCGGCGACAGTCGACCGCGCGTGACAATGCTGCCGTATTTGCTAGCACTAAGGGCTCTCCTGGAAGGAGCGAAAGTAAAGTGTGGCTTGCATTGTGGCTGCAAAAAGCACTCATTCCGCAGATCGCATTCGCGGTTTCAACAGCCGAGGAAGAGGGCTCGTTGGAGACGGAGAGGAGGGCCCGGAGGCGGCAACCCGGACTTGGCCCGCCATCTTCCGGAGGGAACGGTAAATTAACCCCAGCAGCGGCCGGCGCCGCGAGCCGTATGGTGCTGCTCGCACAAAATGCATCGTTTTTCTCGGCAGAGGAGCGTTGTTGCGACTGTCTGCCATCTAACTCGACAGCCAATAGCTCTCTTGTAAGGAGACAGGTACATGGACGGCCACCATTCTGTTCGCCGATTGCGGAAACGTCAGGAGCTCTCGTTACATCTCGATAGCGCGAGGCACTACAAATTCTCGCCTGTGGCGCGACGAAAGCATACTTACCTGGCGTAGGGGATACCGTGATCATGAAGGCGGTTCCTCCGGGGTGAGGCTCTTCCATTGCACTTCGGTCGAGCTGACCCCCGCGATTACTCCAAATGTGAGTAACTCGGGCGCATAATTTTTGGTAGTCGGGACTTGCGTTCGCGCTGTCCCGGTGTCTATTTCAATTGCAAACGCAGTATTCTGTGGTAGCAGTCGGTAACTAGTGCGTCTGAGCACTCGGCCAGCAACGTCTTCCGCAAGGGACTGCCAAACGCAGCAGCACTCGCGCTACGCGCGTACCACACGTCTGCGTCGACCTGGCGTCAAACCCAGAGCCAGAGCACACTGTCTGTTCGATAAGCGCGGGGGACGCGCACCAGTAGTAGCAGCGGCAGCCGCGAGATGGCACAAGCGGTCTAACTCTGGTACGACATCCACATTAATGGCCGAACGGCGACTTTTGGCTTTCTCTGTCCATCAGGGGAATGCGCGCCAAACGCAATTGGACGGCGCGGCATTCCCTGCACGCGCGGCGACCGCGGTGGCGCGAGCCGGCGTACACGAGGCGTCGCCCAGCCGAACGCTTTGTCGTCTGTGGCCAGGTACATGAGGGGGCCGGCAGCAAGCGTCTAGCGTAGCGTCCCGAGACTTGCAGACTTGCGGCACTTGAGGAGCTTGCGGGGATGTGAAATGACGTGGCCAACTGTACCGAAAACGGGGAAGAGAAATTCTAGGCAACAGCCACTTGTGCTCCCGGGCGGCCACACTGACAACGGGGGCCAGCGTTGCTCAAATTCGGTGATGGGACGAGAACCGCTGTAGGCTGTTTATTAGGCCACGACAGTGAGCGTTTACTTTCTGTAAGGAATGTCTTGTCGTCGCAGGTGTTGTGTTTCGCCTGTACTCGGGGCTCCCAGGGAAAGTAGAAAACGCAATGTTATCAGGTGTTTTTCTTGCAAGAAATCGAGTCAAAAGGTCTGTATTACACACGTCTTTACCAGGTTCGGAACTTCAAATCTGTTTATGGCCTCTTTACAAGCTCGCTATTCGTCTTCCAAAATATTAAAAGTACACCATACCTCCAGATTCAGCCGTCCCCCACCCCCTGTACAAACTGTCTGTCGTATGGGCGCCCTTGGAGTGAGAACAGATAGGTTTCGAATGGAATGGAAATAACATAAAACTCTTCTTTTCTCTCTCTCTCTCTCTCTCTCTCTCTGTAACAAGTGTAATTAAAAACACAATTTCTCCCTACTCACTGACAAAATATCCGAACAGTGCCTTCTGTAACACACACAGTTCTACATTGACAGACGCGTAATAGCGGCAGTTTCAATAAATTACTAATTGCAGAAACGGGTAGCCCTCAGTGAATTCGTTGTTGCATCACTACATTCACAGAAAAGAGACTTCCTTGTTTCCCATCGCTTTGTTACACACCTGACGTGTTGTGTTTACAAACAAAAAGCAATTTAGTTTTATCTTTACCTAATCCACGTCTAAGCCAAGATTGCTACAAGGTATCAATCGTTTACCAAATACCGCACAATTAATCTGCATCTTCGAAATCAACCCGACACAGCTGAAATGTTGTCATGAATGAGACTTTATTTTTCTCTCTTATGCGCGAAGAAAATATGTCCATATTCCGAATGAAAATTTGCACAAATATTCGATCGAGCTTTCCACGTCCTACTCGGAAGGAGAAGCAAAAAGAAGTGTTACCTTTTAAGTGTCTTCTGTTACTCGGCGTCGAATGTCGAACGTGCTGGCTGATGTTCGTTCTTGGAGTTCACTGACGTCCTGTTTGTTCGTCGCGCACAACACTCACGAGTGCATCCAGCTCTCTTAGAACATCTGACAGTCTGAGCTGTGGTCCTTCAGTTGCTCGGCGACAGTCGACCGCGCGTGACAATGCTGCCGTATTTGCTAGCACTAAGGGCTCTCCTGGAAGGAGCGAAAGTAAAGTGTGGCTTGCATTGTGGCTGCAAAAAGCACTCATTCCGCAGATCGCATTCGCGGTTTCAACAGCCGAGGAAGAGGGCTCGTTGGAGACGGAGAGGAGGGCCCGGAGGCGGCAACCCGGACTTGGCCCGCCATCTTCCGGAGGGGAACGGTAAATTAACCCCAGCAGCGGCCGGCGCCGCGAGCCGTATGGTGCTGCTCGCACAAAATGCATCGTTTTTCTCGGCAGAGGAGCGTTGTTGCGACTGTCTGCCATCTAACTCGACAGCCAATAGCTCTCTTGTAAGGAGACAGGTACATGGACGGCCACCATTCTGTTCGCCGATTGCGGAAACGTCAGGAGCTCTCGTTACATCTCGATAGCGCGAGGCACTACAAATTCTCGCCTGTGGCGCGACGAAAGCATACTTACCTGGCGTAGGGGATACCGTGATCATGAAGGCGGTTCCTCCGGGGTGAGGCTCTTCCATTGCACTTCGGTCGAGCTGACCCCCGCGATTACTCCAAATGTGAGTAACTCGGGCGCATAATTTTTGGTAGTCGGGACTTGCGTTCGCGCTGTCCCGGTGTCTATTTCAATTGCAAACGCAGTATTCTGTGGTAGCAGTCGGTAACTAGTGCGTCTGAGCACTCGGCCAGCAACGTCTTCCGCAAGGGACTGCCAAACGCAGCAGCACTCGCGCTACGCGCGTACCACACGTCTGCGTCGACCTGGCGTCAAACCCAGAGCCAGAGCACACTGTCTGTTCGATAAGCGCGGGGGACGCGCACCAGTAGTAGCAGCGGCAGCCGCGAGATGGCACAAGCGGTCTAACTCTGGTACGACATCCACATTAATGGCCGAACGGCGACTTTTGGCTTTCTCTGTCCATCAGGGGAATGCGCGCCAAACGCAATTGGACGGCGCGGCATTCCCTGCACGCGCGGCGACCGCGGTGGCGCGAGCCGGCGTACACGAGGCGTCGCCCAGCCGAACGCTTTGTCGTCTGTGGCCAGGTACATGAGGGGGCCGGCAGCAAGCGTCTAGCGTAGCGTCCCGAGACTTGCAGACTTGCGGCACTTGAGGAGCTTGCGGGGATGTGAAATGACGTGGCCAACTGTACCGAAAACGGGGAAGAGAAATTCTAGGCAACAGCCACTTGTGCTCCCGGGCGGCCACACTGACAACGGGGGCCAGCGTTGCTCAAATTCGGTGATGGGACGAGAACCGCTGTAGGCTGTTTATTAGGCCACGACAGTGAGCGTTTACTTTCTGTAAGGAATGTCTTGTCGTCGCAGGTGTTGTGTTTCGCCTGTACTCGGGGCTCCCAGGGAAAGTAGAAAACGCAATGTTATCAGGTGTTTTTCTTGCAAGAAATCGAGTCAAAAGGTCTGTATTACACACGTCTTTACCAGGTTCGGAACTTCAAATCTGTTTATGGCCTCTTTACAAGCTCGCTATTCGTCTTCCAAAATATTAAAAGTACACCATACCTCCAGATTCAGCCGTCCCCCACCCCCTGTACAAACTGTCTGTCGTATGGGCGCCCTTGGAGTGAGAACAGATAGGTTTCGAATGGAATGGAAATAACATAAAACTCTTCTTTTCTCTCTCTCTCTCTCTCTCTCTCTCTCTCTTCTGTAACAAGTGTAATTAAAAACACAATTTCTCCCTACTCACTGACAAAATATCCGAACAGTGCCTTCTGTAACACACACAGTTCTACATTGACAGACGCGTAATAGCGGCAGTTTCAATAAATTACTAATTGCAGAAAACGGGTAGCCCTCAGTGAATTCGTTGTTGCATCACTACATTCACAGAAAAGAGACTTCCTTGTTTCCCATCGCTTTGTTACACACCTGACGTGTTGTGTTTACAAACAAAAAGCAATTTAGTTTTATCTTTACCTAATCCACGTCTAAGCCAAGATTGCTACAAGGTATCAATCGTTTACCAAATACCGCACAATTAATCTGCATCTTCGAAATCAACCCGACACAGCTGAAATGTTGTCATGAATGAGACTTTATTTTTCTCTCTATGCGCGAAGAAAATATGTCCATATTCCGAATGAAAATTTGCACAAATATTCGATCGAGCTTTCCACGTCCTACTCGGAAGGAGAAGCAAAAAGAAGTGTTACCTTTTAAGTGTCTTCTGTTACTCGGCGTCGAATGTCGAACGTGCTGGCTGATGTTCGTTCTTGGAGTTCACTGACGTCCTGTTTGTTCGTCGCGCACAACACTCACGAGTGCATCCAGCTCTCTTAGAACATCTGACAGTCTGAGCTGTGGTCCTTCAGTTGCTCGGCGACAGTCGACCGCGCGTGACAATGCTGCCGTATTTGCTAGCACTAAGGGCTCTCCTGGAAGGAGCGAAAGTAAAGTGTGGCTTGCATTGTGGCTGCAAAAAGCACTCATTCCGCAGATCGCATTCGCGGTTTCAACAGCCGAGGAAGAGGGCTCGTTGGAGACGGAGAGGAGGGCCCGGAGGCGGCAACCCGGACTTGGCCCGCCATCTTCCGGAGGGAACGGTAAATTAACCCCAGCAGCGGCCGGCGCCGCGAGCCGTATGGTGCTGCTCGCACAAAATGCATCGTTTTTCTCGGCAGAGGAGCGTTGTTGCGACTGTCTGCCATCTAACTCGACAGCCAATAGCTCTCTTGTAAGGAGACAGGTACATGGACGGCCACCATTCTGTTCGCCGATTGCGGAAACGTCAGGAGCTCTCGTTACATCTCGATAGCGCGAGGCACTACAAATTCTCGCCTGTGGCGCGACGAAAGCATACTTACCTGGCGTAGGGGATACCGTGATCATGAAGGCGGTTCCTCCGGGGTGAGGCTCTTCCATTGCACTTCGGTCGAGCTGACCCCCGCGATTACTCCAAATGTGAGTAACTCGGGCGCATAATTTTTGGTAGTCGGGACTTGCGTTCGCGCTGTCCCGGTGTCTATTTCAATTGCAAACGCAGTATTCTGTGGTAGCAGTCGGTAACTAGTGCGTCTGAGCACTCGGCCAGCAACGTCTTCCGCAAGGGACTGCCAAACGCAGCAGCACTCGCGCTACGCGCGTACCACACGTCTGCGTCGACCTGGCGTCAAACCCAGAGCCAGAGCACACTGTCTGTTCGATAAGCGCGGGGGACGCGCACCAGTAGTAGCAGCGGCAGCCGCGAGATGGCACAAGCGGTCTAACTCTGGTACGACATCCACATTAATGGCCGAACGGCGACTTTTGGCTTTCTCTGTCCATCAGGGGAATGCGCGCCAAACGCAATTGGACGGCGCGGCATTCCCTGCACGCGCGGCGACCGCGGTGGCGCGAGCCGGCGTACACGAGGCGTCGCCCAGCCGAACGCTTTGTCGTCTGTGGCCAGGTACATGAGGGGGCCGGCAGCAAGCGTCTAGCGTAGCGTCCCGAGACTTGCAGACTTGCGGCACTTGAGGAGCTTGCGGGGATGTGAAATGACGTGGCCAACTGTACCGAAAACGGGGAAGAGAAATTCTAGGCAACAGCCACTTGTGCTCCCGGGCGGCCACACTGACAACGGGGGCCAGCGTTGCTCAAATTCGGTGATGGGACGAGAACCGCTGTAGGCTGTTTATTAGGCCACGACAGTGAGCGTTTACTTTCTGTAAGGAATGTCTTGTCGTCGCAGGTGTTGTGTTTCGCCTGTACTCGGGGCTCCCAGGGAAAGTAGAAAACGCAATGTTATCAGGTGTTTTTCTTGCAAGAAATCGAGTCAAAAGGTCTGTATTACACACGTCTTTACCAGGTTCGGAACTTCAAATCTGTTTATGGCCTCTTTACAAGCTCGCTATTCGTCTTCCAAAATATTAAAAGTACACCATACCTCCAGATTCAGCCGTCCCCCACCCCCTGTACAAACTGTCTGTCGTATGGGCGCCCTTGGAGTGAGAACAGATAGGTTTCGAATGGAATGGAAATAACATAAAACTCTTCTTTTCTCTCTCTCTCTCTCTCTCTCTCTCTCTCTTCTGTAACAAGTGTAATTAAAAACACAATTTCTCCCTACTCACTGACAAAATATCCGAACAGTGCCTTCTGTAACACACACAGTTCTACATTGACAGACGCGTAATAGCGGCAGTTTCAATAAATTACTAATTGCAGAAACGGGTAGCCCTCAGTGAATTCGTTGTTGCATCACTACATTCACAGAAAAGAGACTTCCTTGTTTCCCATCGCTTTGTTACACACCTGACGTGTTGTGTTTACAAACAAAAAGCAATTTAGTTTTATCTTTACCTAATCCACGTCTAAGCCAAGATTGCTACAAGGTATCAATCGTTTACCAAATACCGCACAATTAATCTGCATCTTCGAAATCAACCCGACACAGCTGAAATGTTGTCATGAATGAGACTTTATTTTTCTCTCTTATGCGCGAAGAAAATATGTCCATATTCCGAATGAAAATTTGCACAAATATTCGATCGAGCTTTCCACGTCCTACTCGGAAGGAGAAGCAAAAAGAAGTGTTACCTTTTAAGTGTCTTCTGTTACTCGGCGTCGAATGTCGAACGTGCTGGCTGATGTTCGTTCTTGGAGTTCACTGACGTCCTGTTTGTTCGTCGCGCACAACACTCACGAGTGCATCCAGCTCTCTTAGAACATCTGACAGTCTGAGCTGTGGTCCTTCAGTTGCTCGGCGACAGTCGACCGCGCGTGACAATGCTGCCGTATTTGCTAGCACTAAGGGCTCTCCTGGAAGGAGCGAAAGTAAAGTGTGGCTTGCATTGTGGCTGCAAAAAGCACTCATTCCGCAGATCGCATTCGCGGTTTCAACAGCCGAGGAAGAGGGCTCGTTGGAGACGGAGAGGAGGGCCCGGAGGCGGCAACCCGGACTTGGCCCGCCATCTTCCGGAGGGAACGGTAAATTAACCCCAGCAGCGGCCGGCGCCGCGAGCCGTATGGTGCTGCTCGCACAAAATGCATCGTTTTTCTCGGCAGAGGAGCGTTGTTGCGACTGTCTGCCATCTAACTCGACAGCCAATAGCTCTCTTGTAAGGAGACAGGTACATGGACGGCCACCATTCTGTTCGCCGATTGCGGAAACGTCAGGAGCTCTCGTTACATCTCGATAGCGCGAGGGCACTACAAATTCTCGCCTGTGGCGCGACGAAAGCATACTTACCTGGCGTAGGGGATACCGTGATCATGAAGGCGGTTCCTCCGGGGTGAGGCTCTTCCATTGCACTTCGGTCGAGCTGACCCCCGCGATTACTCCAAATGTGAGTAACTCGGGCGCATAATTTTTGGTAGTCGGGACTTGCGTTCGCGCTGTCCCGGTGTCTATTTCAATTGCAAACGCAGTATTCTGTGGTAGCAGTCGGTAACTAGTGCGTCTGAGCACTCGGCCAGCAACGTCTTCCGCAAGGGACTGCCAAACGCAGCAGCACTCGCGCTACGCGCGTACCACACGTCTGCGTCGACCTGGCGTCAAACCCAGAGCCAGAGCACACTGTCTGTTCGATAAGCGCGGGGGACGCGCACCAGTAGTAGCAGCGGCAGCCGCGAGATGGCACAAGCGGTCTAACTCTGGTACGACATCCACATTAATGGCCGAACGGCGACTTTTGGCTTTCTCTGTCCATCAGGGGAATGCGCGCCAAACGCAATTGGACGGCGCGGCATTCCCTGCACGCGCGGCGACCGCGGTGGCGCGAGCCGGCGTACACGAGGCGTCGCCCAGCCGAACGCTTTGTCGTCTGTGGCCAGGTACATGAGGGGGCCGGCAGCAAGCGTCTAGCGTAGCGTCCCGAGACTTGCAGACTTGCGGCACTTGAGGAGCTTGCGGGGATGTGAAATGACGTGGCCAACTGTACCGAAAACGGGGAAGAGAAATTCTAGGCAACAGCCACTTGTGCTCCCGGGCGGCCACACTGACAACGGGGGCCAGCGTTGCTCAAATTCGGTGATGGGACGAGAACCGCTGTAGGCTGTTTATTAGGCCACGACAGTGAGCGTTTACTTTCTGTAAGGAATGTCTTGTCGTCGCAGGTGTTGTGTTTCGCCTGTACTCGGGGCTCCCAGGGAAAGTAGAAAACGCAATGTTATCAGGTGTTTTTCTTGCAAGAAATCGAGTCAAAAGGTCTGTATTACACACGTCTTTACCAGGTTCGGAACTTCAAATCTGTTTATGGCCTCTTTACAAGCTCGCTATTCGTCTTCCAAAATATTAAAAGTACACCATACCTCCAGATTCAGCCGTCCCCCACCCCCTGTACAAACTGTCTGTCGTATGGGCGCCCTTGGAGTGAGAACAGATAGGTTTCGAATGGAATGGAAATAACATAAAACTCTTCTTTTCTCTCTCTCTCTCTCTCTCTCTCTCTCTCTTCTGTAACAAGTGTAATTAAAAACACAATTTCTCCCTACTCACTGACAAAATATCCGAACAGTGCCTTCTGTAACACACACAGTTCTACATTGACAGACGCGTAATAGCGGCAGTTTCAATAAATTACTAATTGCAGAAACGGGTAGCCCTCAGTGAATTCGTTGTTGCATCACTACATTCACAGAAAAGAGACTTCCTTGTTTCCCATCGCTTTGTTACACACCTGACGTGTTGTGTTTACAAACAAAAAGCAATTTAGTTTTATCTTTACCTAATCCACGTCTAAGCCAAGATTGCTACAAGGTATCAATCGTTTACCAAATACCGCACAATTAATCTGCATCTTCGAAATCAACCCGACACAGCTGAAATGTTGTCATGAATGAGACTTTATTTTTCTCTCTTATGCGCGAAGAAAATATGTCCATATTCCGAATGAAAATTTGCACAAATATTCGATCGAGCTTTCCACGTCCTACTCGGAAGGAGAAGCAAAAAGAAGTGTTACCTTTTAAGTGTCTTCTGTTACTCGGCGTCGAATGTCGAACGTGCTGGCTGATGTTCGTTCTTGGAGTTCACTGACGTCCTGTTTGTTCGTCGCGCACAACACTCACGAGTGCATCCAGCTCTCTTAGAACATCTGACAGTCTGAGCTGTGGTCCTTCAGTTGCTCGGCGACAGTCGACCGCGCGTGACAATGCTGCCGTATTTGCTAGCACTAAGGGCTCTCCTGGAAGGAGCGAAAGTAAAGTGTGGCTTGCATTGTGGCTGCAAAAAGCACTCATTCCGCAGATCGCATTCGCGGTTTCAACAGCCGAGGAAGAGGGCTCGTTGGAGACGGAGAGGAGGGCCCGGAGGCGGCAACCCGGACTTGGCCCGCCATCTTCCGGAGGGAACGGTAAATTAACCCCAGCAGCGGCCGGCGCCGCGAGCCGTATGGTGCTGCTCGCACAAAATGCATCGTTTTTCTCGGCAGAGGAGCGTTGTTGCGACTGTCTGCCATCTAACTCGACAGCCAATAGCTCTCTTGTAAGGAGACAGGTACATGGACGGCCACCATTCTGTTCGCCGATTGCGGAAACGTCAGGAGCTCTCGTTACATCTCGATAGCGCGAGGCACTACAAATTCTCGCCTGTGGCGCGACGAAAGCATACTTACCTGGCGTAGGGGATACCGTGATCATGAAGGCGGTTCCTCCGGGGTGAGGCTCTTCCATTGCACTTCGGTCGAGCTGACCCCCGCGATTACTCCAAATGTGAGTAACTCGGGCGCATAATTTTTGGTAGTCGGGACTTGCGTTCGCGCTGTCCCGGTGTCTATTTCAATTGCAAACGCAGTATTCTGTGGTAGCAGTCGGTAACTAGTGCGTCTGAGCACTCGGCCAGCAACGTCTTCCGCAAGGGACTGCCAAACGCAGCAGCACTCGCGCTACGCGCGTACCACACGTCTGCGTCGACCTGGCGTCAAACCCAGAGCCAGAGCACACTGTCTGTTCGATAAGCGCGGGGGACGCGCACCAGTAGTAGCAGCGGCAGCCGCGAGATGGCACAAGCGGTCTAACTCTGGTACGACATCCACATTAATGGCCGAACGGCGACTTTTGGCTTTCTCTGTCCATCAGGGGAATGCGCGCCAAACGCAATTGGACGGCGCGGCATTCCCTGCACGCGCGGCGACCGCGGTGGCGCGAGCCGGCGTACACGAGGCGTCGCCCAGCCGAACGCTTTGTCGTCTGTGGCCAGGTACATGAGGGGGCCGGCAGCAAGCGTCTAGCGTAGCGTCCCGAGACTTGCAGACTTGCGGCACTTGAGGAGCTTGCGGGGATGTGAAATGACGTGGCCAACTGTACCGAAAACGGGGGAAGAGAAATTCTAGGCAACAGCCACTTGTGCTCCCGGGCGGGCCACACTGACAACGGGGGCCAGCGTTGCTCAAATTCGGTGATGGGACGAGAACCGCTGTAGGCTGTTTATTAGGCCACGACAGTGAGCGTTTACTTTCTGTAAGGAATGTCTTGTCGTCGCAGGTGTTGTGTTTCGCCTGTACTCGGGGCTCCCAGGGAAAGTAGAAAACGCAATGTTATCAGGTGTTTTTCTTGCAAGAAATCGAGTCAAAAGGTCTGTATTACACACGTCTTTACCAGGTTCGGAACTTCAAATCTGTTTATGGCCTCTTTACAAGCTCGCTATTCGTCTTCCAAAATATTAAAAGTACACCATACCTCCAGATTCAGCCGTCCCCCACCCCCTGTACAAACTGTCTGTCGTATGGCGCCCTTGGAGTGAGAACAGATAGGTTTCGAATGGAATGGAAATAACATAAAACTCTTCTTTTCTCTCTCTCTCTCTCTCTCTCTCTCTCTCTCTTCTGTAACAAGTGTAATTAAAAACACAATTTCTCCCTACTCACTGACAAAATATCCGAACAGTGCCTTCTGTAACACACACAGTTCTACATTGACAGACGCGTAATAGCGGCAGTTTCAATAAATTACTAATTGCAGAAACGGGTAGCCCTCAGTGAATTCGTTGTTGCATCACTACATTCACAGAAAAGAGACTTCCTTGTTTCCCATCGCTTTGTTACACACCTGACGTGTTGTGTTTACAAACAAAAAGCAATTTAGTTTTATCTTTACCTAATCCACGTCTAAGCCAAGATTGCTACAAGGTATCAATCGTTTACCAAATACCGCACAATTAATCTGCATCTTCGAAATCAACCCGACACAGCTGAAATGTTGTCATGAATGAGACTTTATTTTTCTCTCTTATGCGCGAAGAAAATATGTCCATATTCCGAATGAAAATTTGCACAAATATTCGATCGAGCTTTCCACGTCCTACTCGGAAGGAGAAGCAAAAAGAAGTGTTACCTTTTAAGTGTCTTCTGTTACTCGGCGTCGAATGTCGAACGTGCTGGCTGATGTTCGTTCTTGGGAGTTCACTGACGTCCTGTTTGTTCGTCGCGCACAACACTCACGAGTGCATCCAGCTCTCTTAGAACATCTGACAGTCTGAGCTGTGGTCCTTCAGTTGCTCGGCGACAGTCGACCGCGCGTGACAATGCTGCCGTATTCTAGCACTAAGGGCTCTCCTGGAAGGAGCGAAAGTAAAGTGTGGCTTGCATTGTGGCTGCAAAAAGCACTCATTCCGCAGATCGCATTCGCGGTTTCAACAGCCGAGGAAGAGGGCTCGTTGGAGACGGAGAGGAGGGCCCGGAGGCGGCAACCCGGACTTGGCCCGCCATCTTCCGGAGGGAACGGTAAATTAACCCCAGCAGCGGCCGGCGCCGCGAGCCGTATGGTGCTGCTCGCACAAAATGCATCGTTTTTCTCGGCAGAGGAGCGTTGTTGCGACTGTCTGCCATCTAACTCGACAGCCAATAGCTCTCTTGTAAGGAGACAGGTACATGGACGGCCACCATTCTGTTCGCCGATTGCGGAAACGTCAGGAGCTCTCGTTACATCTCGATAGCGCGAGGCACTACAAATTCTCGCCTGTGGCGCGACGAAAGCATACTTACCTGGCGTAGGGGATACCGTGATCATGAAGGCGGTTCCTCCGGGGTGAGGCTCTTCCATTGCACTTCGGTCGAGCTGACCCCCGCGATTACTCCAAATGTGAGTAACTCGGGCGCATAATTTTTGGTAGTCGGGACTTGCGTTCGCGCTGTCCCGGTGTCTATTTCAATTGCAAACGCAGTATTCTGTGGTAGCAGTCGGTAACTAGTGCGTCTGAGCACTCGGCCAGCAACGTCTTCCGCAAGGGACTGCCAAACGCAGCAGCACTCGCGCTACGCGCGTACCACACGTCTGCGTCGACCTGGCGTCAAACCCAGAGCCAGAGCACACTGTCTGTTCGATAAGCGCGGGGGACGCGCACCAGTAGTAGCAGCGGCAGCCGCGAGATGGCACAAGCGGTCTAACTCTGGTACGACATCCACATTAATGGCCGAACGGCGACTTTTGGCTTTCTCTGTCCATCAGGGGAATGCGCGCCAAACGCAATTGGACGGCGCGGCATTCCCTGCACGCGCGGCGACCGCGGTGGCGCGAGCCGGCGTACACGAGGCGTCGCCCAGCCGAACGCTTTGTCGTCTGTGGCCAGGTACATGAGGGGGCCGGCAGCAAGCGTCTAGCGTAGCGTCCCGAGACTTGCAGACTTGCGGCACTTGAGGAGCTTGCGGGGATGTGAAATGACGTGGCCAACTGTACCGAAAACGGGGAAGAGAAATTCTAGGCAACAGCCACTTGTGCTCCCGGGCGGCCACACTGACAACGGGGGCCAGCGTTGCTCAAATTCGGTGATGGGACGAGAACCGCTGTAGGCTGTTTATTAGGCCACGACAGTGAGCGTTTACTTTCTGTAAGGAATGTCTTGTCGTCGCAGGTGTTGTGTTTCGCCTGTACTCGGGGCTCCCAGGGAAAGTAGAAAACGCAATGTTATCAGGTGTTTTTCTTGCAAGAAATCGAGTCAAAAGGTCTGTATTACACACGTCTTTACCAGGTTCGGAACTTCAAATCTGTTTATGGCCTCTTTACAAGCTCGCTATTCGTCTTCCAAAATATTAAAAGTACACCATACCTCCAGATTCAGCCGTCCCCCACCCCCTGTACAAACTGTCTGTCGTATGGGCGCCCTTGGAGTGAGAACAGATAGGTTTCGAATGGAATGGAAATAACATAAAACTCTTCTTTTCTCTCTCTCTCTCTCTCTCTCTCTCTCTCTTCTGTAACAAGTGTAATTAAAAACACAATTTCTCCCTACTCACTGACAAAATATCCGAACAGTGCCTTCTGTAACACACACAGTTCTACATTGACAGACGCGTAATAGCGGCAGTTTCAATAAATTACTAATTGCAGAAACGGGTAGCCCTCAGTGAATTCGTTGTTGCATCACTACATTCACAGAAAAGAGACTTCCTTGTTTCCCATCGCTTTGTTACACACCTGACGTGTTGTGTTTACAAACAAAAAGCAATTTAGTTTTATCTTTACCTAATCCACGTCTAAGCCAAGATTGCTACAAGGTATCAATCGTTTACCAAATACCGCACAATTAATCTGCATCTTCGAAATCAACCCGACACAGCTGAAATGTTGTCATGAATGAGACTTTATTTTTCTCTCTTATGCGCGAAGAAAATATGTCCATATTCCGAATGAAAATTTGCACAAATATTCGATCGAGCTTTCCACGTCCTACTCGGAAGGAGAAGCAAAAAGAAGTGTTACCTTTTAAGTGTCTTCTGTTACTCGGCGTCGAATGTCGAACGTGCTGGCTGATGTTCGTTCTTGGAGTTCACTGACGTCCTGTTTGTTCGTCGCGCACAACACTCACGAGTGCATCCAGCTCTCTTAGAACATCTGACAGTCTGAGCTGTGGTCCTTCAGTTGCTCGGCGACAGTCGACCGCGCGTGACAATGCTGCCGTATTTGCTAGCACTAAGGGCTCTCCTGGAAGGAGCGAAAGTAAAGTGTGGCTTGCATTGTGGCTGCAAAAAGCACTCATTCCGCAGATCGCATTCGCGGTTTCAACAGCCGAGGAAGAGGGCTCGTTGGAGACGGAGAGGAGGGCCCGGAGGCGGCAACCCGGACTTGGCCCGCCATCTTCCGGAGGGAACGGTAAATTAACCCCAGCAGCGGCCGGCGCCGCGAGCCGTATGGTGCTGCTCGCACAAAATGCATCGTTTTTCTCGGCAGAGGAGCGTTGTTGCGACTGTCTGCCATCTAACTCGACAGCCAATAGCTCTCTTGTAAGGAGACAGGTACATGGACGGCCACCATTCTGTTCGCCGATTGCGGAAACGTCAGGAGCTCTCGTTACATCTCGATAGCGCGAGGCACTACAAATTCTCGCCTGTGGCGCGACGAAAGCATACTTACCTGGCGTAGGGGATACCGTGATCATGAAGGCGGTTCCTCCGGGGTGAGGCTCTTCCATTGCACTTCGGTCGAGCTGACCCCCGCGATTACTCCAAATGTGAGTAACTCGGGCGCATAATTTTTGGTAGTCGGGACTTGCGTTCGCGCTGTCCCGGTGTCTATTTCAATTGCAAACGCAGTATTCTGTGGTAGCAGTCGGTAACTAGTGCGTCTGAGCACTCGGCCAGCAACGTCTTCCGCAAGGGACTGCCAAACGCAGCAGCACTCGCGCTACGCGCGTACCACACGTCTGCGTCGACCTGGCGTCAAACCCAGAGCCAGAGCACACTGTCTGTTCGATAAGCGCGGGGGACGCGCACCAGTAGTAGCAGCGGCAGCCGCGAGATGGCACAAGCGGTCTAACTCTGGTACGACATCCACATTAATGGCCGAACGGCGACTTTTGGCTTTCTCTGTCCATCAGGGGAATGCGCGCCAAACGCAATTGGACGGCGCGGCATTCCCTGCACGCGCGGCGACCGCGGTGGCGCGAGCCGGCGTACACGAGGCGTCGCCCAGCCGAACGCTTTGTCGTCTGTGGCCAGGTACATGAGGGGGCCGGCAGCAAGCGTCTAGCGTAGCGTCCCGAGACTTGCAGACTTGCGGCACTTGAGGAGCTTGCGGGGATGTGAAATGACGTGGCCAACTGTACCGAAAACGGGGAAGAGAAATTCTAGGCAACAGCCACTTGTGCTCCCGGGCGGCCACACTGACAACGGGGGCCAGCGTTGCTCAAATTCGGTGATGGGACGAGAACCGCTGTAGGCTGTTTATTAGGCCACGACAGTGAGCGTTTACTTTCTGTAAGGAATGTCTTGTCGTCGCAGGTGTTGTGTTTCGCCTGTACTCGGGGCTCCCAGGGAAAGTAGAAAACGCAATGTTATCAGGTGTTTTTCTTGCAAGAAATCGAGTCAAAAGGTCTGTATTACACAC